>NC_059425.1:15213614-15264130 GCF_021028975.2 Sphaerodactylus townsendi | reverse complement strand
GGCCACGCTGGGGGTTGGGTTGGCGTCATGTACGCCGACCCAACCCCCAGCGTGGCCGTGCGGAAGCGGCCTGAGATTGCAAATTACAGGGATTACAGGGAAGACGGCGCCACGGAGCGCCGTTGCCCGATCAACGTATCTTCCCTGCGACCGTCCGGCGCGTCGCCGAGGCCAGCTTCCAAGATATGACACTCGGTTAGCCTGGACCACCCAAGCTAGACATCACTTACTTACCAGAGTGTTATTAAAATGTCTTTAAGTTCTCTCTTGCCATCTTTAATTTGGCAAGCCATTAAGAAGCTTATGGGTTGGGTTCTATTGCTTTTATCATGATTTATAATCCGCCTTTCTCAGGGTCAAGGCGGGTTGTAAAATCTGTCGAGAGCGATGCTATCAAAGATTTCTGATGAACGAGACCATGAAGTGGACTGGAGAACTGGAAAATAATGCAGGGAAACAAAAAAGTGTCTATGATGATAAACCAACATAGGCAAATGAACTACCTAAAGCAGGGATCCCTGACCTTTTTGAACCTGTGGGAACTTTTGGAAAAGACACGGCGTGATGGGTGCGCCAATAAAATAGTTGCCTCAAAATGGCTGCTGCAGGAGGCAGGTTGGGACAATATGCCTTCAGCCATACCATGAAGACCCTTATGTTGTGATAGCAGCTACTTCCGAAGCAAAGTTTTTAAATCTCTGCATAGCTGATCAGCTCTCCAGTGGGTGATAGCTCCATGCCATGCTTGCTTTCTAGAAACATTTGGCAGTCACCAGGAAGATGTTAGTGAGTCCCCTCACCACACACAAGGAAATTGATTAAAGGTTAACATGCCATATTGATCTCCCCAGTCAAAGTCCAGTAGCACACCACCTCCTACATCCACCATGCACTTTTGAAAGTGATTGCTGATCTTTTTAAATTTAGGAGTATACGATGATCCAAGTTGTTCTCAGGAAGTGAATCATGGAGTTCTTGTAGCAGGATATGGAACGCTGGATGGCAAGGATTATTGGCTTGTGAAGAACAGGTAAGAATGCCCTTACACCGCCCAGAGCCCTTCGGGGATAGGGCGGTATATAAAACTAAACAATAAATAAAATAAAATTAATTAATTAAAGGAAATCATCTGCGGTCCATGAACAACTATATCAGCTCCCATCCACTCTGAGAAACTGTGCAAACAAAGGGAATTCAGAGAAATCAGGGAAATTGTAAGGAGTTTTTAGTGTCTACTGAGTTCCCATATTGTCTAACCTGTGGCTCAGGTTGTACAATATTGCCTTACCCAAGATGACAAGAGTTTGTATTTTAATTGTCATGGCGTAACTTCGCCTTGTGCCAGCAGCTAAAGCAGAGGTCCCAAACTTTTTGAGCCTGCGGGTGCCTTTGAAGTTCTGAAACACACTAGTGGGCACAATCACAAAATGGCCACAGGAGGAGGTAGAGCCCTACACGCACACACAAACACAGAAGAAGTCTAATTTTTAAAAATTCACTGGGAAAGAGGAGTGAGAATAAGTGGCAGTTGCTAGCTATAAGTGGCAGTTGCTAGTTATTTTAATCTGCACAGCCAATCAGAAGCCCCGCTGTGTAGGAACCCCACCTGGCACCACCCAATTTCTAAATAAACTTGGCCAGCACCAGGAAAAGTGCCAGTGTAACCTCTATTTGTGGGTTCTGTGGGGCAGAACTTGGAATGAGTTTGCAACAACAAATTTTAAAAAACAAAATGGTTTACTTTCTTAACATATAACATATAACATCAACATTTAACATCACACTTCAAGGTCCTGTTCATGTTGCATTTTCAAGTCCTTATATTTACAGTCTACTGATACTGCCAAGTCCAATTCTTCTTTGCAAGTGGGTTGGCTCCTGAAGACTCCAAGGGCTTGATGAACAGGATTCAACATGATGAAGGTTTCCAGGAGAACTCTCACCCATTACAACCACAAAAAGAAAACCTGAAACAATAAACTCCAACATTTACAACACAGCAAAAATAAACAACTCCGTTCCCACTAGTTCCCAACAACATTGCAGTTACCTTAACAAGGTGTTAAGGGCTTATAGAAATCAAGGTCCGAGTCTGGTAGCCTTGTCTCCTCCAAACTACATGAGCTCTGCAGCCTCCTGCTGTTTTGAGTCTCCACCCCTTTCTGGGTCAGCCCATTCTGAGCATGGGGGTTACACCAGCAGATGCCATGGTGCCCACGCGCACCACGTTGGGGACCTCTGAGCTAAAGCGATGGCACTGGATCATATCTGTTCTTCATTGGAGAGTCTCTCTGAATCCAAATCTAACTTGCTAGAACCAACCTGCACTCTCCTTTACATTTCATATGAAGCCATGCCAATGTCATTATAGTGCCGATCCATTTTAATTCATGTGTGCTGCTCTTGTTGTGTGCTTGTGGACAATAAGTGAAATAACCGAATTTTAATTGAAAATTTTGTAGATGACCAAACAACTATTTGCTGGTAATGATAGGAGTTATTCTCCTGACGTCACATTCTTTATTCTGTTCCAACAGCTGGGGCCCACATTTTGGTGATCAAGGATATATCCGCATAGCAAGGAATCGAGGGAATCGGTGCGGCATTGCCTCGTGTGGCTGCTATCCAGTTATTTAGAGGCGCGTGTCCACTCTGCAGTTGGTCTCCCCTCCCCAAGCCTGGAGAAACAGCCTGTTAGGTGACTAATCTTGGGCTTCTTTTAATCAAACTGCAGAGCTTAAGAAGGCGGATTGGTCTCCAGGGCAAGATCTTGCTGTCAGCTCCACCTGGTAGATCTGAGACCAGCAACCAAAATGATGGTTTATCTTGGTTTAGCTCAGTTCTGCTATCCATCCCATGGGTGCTGTGAGGCTTGATCAGCTAATAATGTCTGCAGTACTGCTTCGAATGAGAACTGTTTTCTATAATTGCTAAGTGTTACTGTAACCTCTAACAGAGGTGGGATCCAGCAGGTTCTCACCAGTTCCCGAGAGTGGGTTACTAATTATTTGTGTGTGCTGAGAGGGGGTTACTAATTGGGTCTGCTTTTCTGTTAGAAATTCCATTGGTCCAAAAATCATAAAGTCCTGTTGTTTCCTATGTGGCTGGTTAGTGAAGGTAGAAAACGGGATAATTCTCCCTGTTGGGCTGTTTTAAAAACATGTTTTAGAAATATGGTAAAGTTCCTTGTTTAAGGAAAGTTTCCTTCTTTTGATTTCTAGAAACAAAATTAAGTATTTGAAAGTATTAAGTATTTGACAGGCAGTCCATTAGAGGAGAAGTAGTTGTTTCTGTTGGCAGTAGACAATAGGAGTTGCTATAATGAGTTTAAATTATGGACAGAAAGATACCAGCTGGAAATTAGGAACTTTTTTTTAACAGTAAAAGTTTTTTACAGTAACAGAGAAATTATTAATGCCTCGCCCCCGGAATGCCCGGCCACGCCCCCGTTGTGCCCCACCCAGCCCAATTGGCGCTACGCCACTGTTTGAATCCCACCACCATGGGAACCTGT
Organism: Sphaerodactylus townsendi; assembly: GCF_021028975.2. Lineage (NCBI taxonomy): Eukaryota > Metazoa > Chordata > Lepidosauria > Squamata > Sphaerodactylidae > Sphaerodactylus > Sphaerodactylus townsendi. Next base: position 15,260,616 of record NC_059425.1, on the reverse strand, counting down.
TATTAAAATTTTTGGATCCCACCACTGCTCTAACTGTGGGTTCTGTGGGGCAGAACTTGGAAGGAGTTGCAACAACTAAATTTAAAACAAAATGGTTTACTTTTCTTAACAAATAACAGTTATTAAACATTAACATTTAACATTAACACTCAAGGTCCTGTTTAAGTTTCAATTCCAAGTCCTTATATTTACAGTCTACTGATAATGCCAAGTCCAATTCTTCTTTGCTGATGGTTGGCTTATGAAGACTTCAGAGGCTTGATGAACTGGATTCAAGATGATGAGGGTCCAAGAACTCCCATCAATTACATACACCGAAAGCCCTGAAACAATAAATTCTAACATTTACAATATAGCAAAAATAAACAACTGCCTTTCCACTAGTTCCCAACAACTTTGTAGACACCTTAAACAAGGTGTTGAGCTTATAAAGAAATAAATCAAGGTCCCTGCCTTGCTTCCTCCAAGTTTTAGAGTTTTTGCAGCCTCCTGCTGCTTTGAGTCTCCATCCCTTTCTGGGTCAACCCATTCTGAACATAGGGGTTACATTATCACTGTTTCCGCCTCAAAATAGCCTGTAATTAAAACTGCACCAGATGGAAAAAGTATTTTGGACCATTTATGGGGCTATCAAATAAATTAAAATCCACACATACAGTCATGTGTGTCTACTCTCAACCTGAGCCCTTTGGGGGAGGACGGTAAATAAATCGAAAGTAATAAAATATATGAGGAAAAAGCAATAGCAAAGTGGAATTTTAAAGAATTTGCATGTATTGTTATGTGTGGAAGGAATTTTTAAAAATATATTAGTGGCTTTTGCATTCTTATACCTTCCTTTAATGTAACCAGGAGCCCAGTGGTGGGATCCAAAAATTTTAGTTACAGATTCCCATGGTGGTGGGATTCAAACTGTAAATGCTCCAGTAGAGGCTAGGCCCGAGAACCCAGCTGGTGGAGTGGTGGTGTGGGCATTCCGAGTGAGGGGCATTCCTGGGTGGGGCTGTGGCACCCTTGGGCGGGAAATGCTGCACTTGAGCGCGGGCTGCCATGCTGCGCCAGGTGCACCTCCTGCTAGACTACTTCAAAGTTCTGTGCGCTACTGCACAGAGGAGGGGTGCTTAACAAAGAGCCGAAATCACGTGGCAAGGTTACCAAGTGGTAACCCCCTCTCTGGCACTGATGGTGTGGCGCCTACTCAAAGAGACCTATGAGAACCTGCTGGATCCCACCTCTGCAGGGAACCCATGAGAGCACACAGATTTCATAAGCATCTTGCAGAGGTTTCATTACATTTTACAAGCTTCTGCCTCAGGCACTTCAGTTTTTATCTTGTTTTGCCTCTGAATAGCTACATTTTAAATCCATGTTCTACATGATATATAACAATGATCCTGTTTTTGTATTTGGAATGTATGGTACTTCTGGTTTTTGCCTAATAAAGGTTTTTGTATTAGATTGGATTGCCTCTGAATTTTGTAATGATTACATTACTTATTACCTGTTTTTACTTTTTTTTTTATTTTGTGGACACAAAGAGAAGGGTTTTGGGGGCTTCTCAAGATGACAAATGTCCCCGGGCTGCGGCCATTGAAGAAGAAGAAGGAGGAGGAGGAGGAGGAGGAGGAGGAGGAGGAGGAGGAGGAGGAGGAGGAGGAGGAGAAGAAGGAGGAGGAGGAGGAGGAGAAGAAGGAGAAGGAGAAGGAGAAGAAGAAGAAGAAGAAGAAGAAGAAGAAGAAGAGGAGGAGGAGGAGGAGGAGGCTTTTAGGCAATTACTGGGGTGGAGTCAACAGTTGTAGTCCCACATTAGCACCTTGTTCAGAGAGAGAGAAAATGTAGCAGGGGAGGTTCTGGAAGCTAAATTTAGGCTGCCAGGAAACAGGTTTCCAAGTCCAGGACTTTAAGGTGGCATTCTCAGAAGTACTACCTGTTCCTGTATGAGTCGAGGAGCTAGGCAAGCTGAGGAGATACAGGAATCTCAATCTCGTGGATTAAGAGAAGGTGGTGTAAGGCAGAGGGTTTCAGATTTGTCAGGAACTGGGGAACCTTTTGGGACAAGGCAGGCCACATACAAGCGGGACAGGCTTCATGCCCAACCAAAGAGGAACCAGGCTGCTGGCTCGCAACATTGATAAAGGTGGCAGAACAGCTTTTAAACCTTCCAGAGTCACTAGGGGAAAGCCGACAGGAGCTGAGGTGACCCCGGTTCGGAATACAGTATCTATGGGGATGCAGACAGAGAGGGAGGTTTTTCTAAAATCAACCACACATACAAGCGAGGAACATAGCAATGTGCATGTGACAAGGGATAGGTGTCTACAAAGGAACTTGAGGTAAAAGCACATAAATCCCAGGTTAAGGAACCAGAGACAGAGTGCCACAGGTGTCTCTATGCTAATAGTAAAAGCATTCAACCTAAAATGGGGGAGCTGGAGTACAGAGTTTTGAAGGAGGACTTTTATTATAGTGGGCATTACAAGAGACATGGTGGAATGAGAGGAGAACCAATTGGGATACTGTTATACCAGGCTACAGGCTCTATAGGAAGGATAGGACAAAGCGCATTGGGGGTGGAGTTGCCCTTTACATCAAAGGGAGCATAGTATCACATAAAATAGACAATGCAAGGGGAGCTGGTTCCCCTACAGAATCACTGTGGATATCAATACCAGGGGTGAAGGACAGTTTAATATTAGGAATATATTATAGGTCCCCTGACTAAAAGTGCACAAGAGGAGTTCTACTTGAGATGGAAAAAGAAATTAGAGAATAACAAAAACAAAAATGCTTGGTGGTAATGGGTGATTTTAACTATTCCCATATAAACTGGAAAAATGCATGTTCAAGGTCATAGTAAGGAGAGAGCATTCCCTGGATATATAAATGGCCTAATGACTTAGAGCAGATGGTTTGTGGAACCAGCCAGGGGAGAGGAATCCTAGATCTAATTCTATGTGGGACCCAGGACCTAGTGCAGGAGAAGTCCAGTGTTGTTGAGCCGATAGGGAACAGCGACCACAATACTGTCAGATTCAGTATCTCAACATGCGAACAAGTGGCAACTGCTAATGTACTGTTACATTCGCTTTCCAGAAAGGGAAATTTCTCAAGAGATGAGGGGGATAGTGTGCAGAGGAAGCTGAAAGGAGAAAATCAAGAGAGACAAACCTGTTCAGGATGCTTGGAGGTTATTTAAGAAACACAGTAATAAAAGCTCAGCTGGAGATGTGTTCCCACAGGTTAGAAAAGGCAGCACCCAGTCCAAAAGAAAGCCACCATGGTTAACAAGAGAGGTTGAGGAAATTATCAGAAAAAAAAGAAATGTCTTTTAGAAAATGGAAGTCCAGTTTGACCCCTGATGAAAATTATGAGAGGGAACACAAATGGTGGCAAAAGAGAAGCAAAGTTAGCTGTAAAGGAGGCAAAAAAAAAGGATTATGAGGGAATGCATGGCTGTTTACATCAAGACCAGCAACAAACAGTTCTTCAAGTACACCAAAAAGCAGGGAAAGCCAACAAAGGGAAAGCGGGTAGGCCCGTTAGATGGCAAAGGAACAAAGGGTGTGCTAAAAGATGACAGAGGGAGGTTGCAGAGAAGCTGAATGAATTCTTTGCATCTGTATACACCCAAGAGGAGGTGAGGAACATTCCCTGCACCTGAACCAAGAAGCTTCTTGGGAAGTAGAATCCGAGGAACTAAGCGAAGATAGTATGGTAGACAAGGGAAGAAGTTCTAGCGACCATTGATAAACTAAATGTTACCAAATCCCCTGGCCCAGATTGCATTCACCCAAGGAGTTCTTAAAGAGCTCAAACATGTAGAAATTGCTGATCTTCTCACTTTAATATACAACTTATCCCTGAAATCAGGCTCCATCCCTGAGAGACTGGAGGAAGTGTGATGTCACACCAATCTTTAAGAAAGGGTCTAGGGGGGGACCGAGGCCCACAAACCAGACGGTTTGTATCTGTTCCTAGGTAAATTCAATTAGAATCTATCATTAAAGATAAAATTATAAGGCTTGTGGCAGAAAGCATTACCTGCTGAGAAAGAGGTCAGCATATGGCTTTTGCAGAGGCAAATCCTGTCTTCTAAGACTTACTAGGAGTTCTTTGAGGGGGGTGTAAACAGGCATGTGGACAGGGGTGAACGATTGGACATTGTCTGCTTGGATTTCCAAAAGGCTTTTGACAAAGTTCCTCACCAGAGACTGTTGAGAAGCCTCAGTAATGAAGAGAATGAGAGGGGAAGTCACTCCTATGGATTAAAAAACTGGTTGAGAAACAGGAAACAAAAGAGTGGGTGTAAATGGGAAGTTCTCACAATGGAGAGATGTAGCCGAGGTGGGTGTCCCCCAAGGATCGATATTGGGACCAGTGCTCTTTAACCCTATTCATAAATGACCTGGAAGTAGGGGTGGGTAGCTGTGGTGGCAAAGTTTGCAGATGATACCAGAATTATGTAGGTGGGTAAAGGAACCACAAAGGATCCCATGAAGAGCTCCAAGCGGACCTTGATAAATTAGGTGAGTGGGCTCAGAAATGGCAAATGCAGTTCAATGTAGCAAAATGTAAAGTGATGCACATAGGGGCAAAAAATCCAAACTTCACATTCACACTATAGGGGTCGGTGCTATCAGTCACAGACCAGGAAATGGATTTAGGCGTCTTAGTTGATAGTTCCATGGGAATGTAAAATCAATGCATGGCAGCTGTAAAAAAGGAAAACTCTATGCTGGGGATCATTAGAAAATGAATTGATAATAAAACTGCAAAGATTGTCATGCCCTTATATAAAGCAGTGATGCGACCACACTTGGAGTACTGTGTCCAGTTCTGGTCGCCGCATCTCAAAAAGGATATCGAAGAGATAGAAAAAGTGCAGAGAAGGGCAACAAGGATGATTGAGGCACTGGAGCACCTTCCCTATGAGGAGAGGCTGCAGCGTTTGGGGCTCTTTAGTTTGGAGAGGAGGCGGCTGAGGGGGGATATGATTGAAGTTACAAAATTATGCATGGGGTAGAAAATGTTGACAGAGAGAAATTTTTATCTCTTTCTCACAATACTAGAACCAGGGGGCATACATTGAAAATGCTGGGGGGAAGAATTAGAACTAATAAAAGGAAACACTTCTTCACGCAACGTGTGATTGGTGTTTGGAATATGCTGCCACAGGAGGTGGTGATGGCCACTAACCTGGATAGCTTTCAAAGGGGCTTGGACAGATTTCTGGAGGAGAAGTCGATTTATGGCTACCAATCTTGATCCTCCTTGATCTGAGATTGCAAATGCCTTAACAGACCAGGTGATCGGGAGCCACAGCCGCAGAAGGCCATTGTGTTCACATCCTACATGTGAGCTCCCAAAGGCACCTGGTGGGCCACTGCGAGTAGCAGAGTGCTGGACTAGATGGACTTTGGTCTGATCCAGCTGGGGGGAGGCGGGGGCGGAAAACTCAGTTCTTGCCCCAGGCTCCATTTTCTGTCGATACCCCACTGGTTGCATGGTTTGCATAATCTGACTTCATGAGAAAGGGGGGAAAGCCAGCAACCAAAAATACTCCCAAATAGCAGGAAGGGCAGGAAAGTGAGACTTCATGGTGGTCCATCCCCACCCTTTACTTTGGCAAAGGCTAAATTTATCAGTGGCGTGTTCAAAGCGGGTGAGGCTGCTGTTGTCCTTCTCTGCTTCTCAGGTTGAAAGCCAGAGGGGAAGCACGGAGGGGAACTGACTCTTCAGGACTTAGGACCACTTTTATAGCCTTCATGAAATATCCCTCCTAGAGCCCAGAAGGGGAAGGGTGGCCTATTAAATCAATCAAATAAAGAAATTATCACAGCAGTTGATGTTTTGGGTGGGGGCTGTGCGGTTTGGACATGCTTAGAACTTCCCAGAAGTGGGGAGGGAAAACTCCCATATTACCGGGGGATGACACTACAATGTGTAGGTCTGAAAAAAACACCAGACTGGTTCTTTTTGAGCCTTATGGTGTTATGGTCAAACTAGAGCATTATTCCTTCAAATGCATTCTTGATAATCAAAAGGAGTCTTTGAGACACTAGAACAGTGGTTCCCAACCTTTTTTCACTTGTGAATCAACTCATTCTCCTAAAATTGTACCTCCATATTAGCAACCCCATTATGATTTTTTTTCACATACCCCAGGTGGGAATCACTGCACTAGAAGACTAAGGTCGATTCCGCACTTGCGTTATCGACCTAAGTTCGAGCTGCGTTCGACCTAAGTGCTCCGCACAACCACTGGGATCGACGTGGTTTTGTAGCAGCTTCGCCCTGTGTAACAGTCAAATTTCCTACTCCAGTTGGGAACTACTACTTTTTCAGGGAACCATGCTCAAACTCAGCTCGATTCCAGTAAAGTGCGGAATCTCTGGTGCCAGGAGTCCCCCATTCAGCCAATCACAGCTGAGTGTTTCGGGCATGTGTACAGCTGGCCAATCAAAAAACGCCACCTTCATCCCTCCATTCCTGTGGCAGTTTTTTAAATAACGTGTGTGGGGATAGACGGAACATGGCCGTAGAACAGTAGCCAATCGGAACGGAGCGGTGAAGAGGCACAGGATGATTCCGCCCTCCGAGCTGGGATCAAGCTGGTTGCAGTGGGGAACAACAATGGCTTCGACCTAGGTTAGTACCCTTCTCAGGGAACTGGGTCGAACCTATTTTACTCGTGTGCGGAATCGCCCAGAGTGAACACTTTCCTCAGCGTCAATCAGGGGGAAAAAGTCCACTAAACTGCCAGGAGCACTGAATGACTAAAAGGACCAGCAACCCAACTGGCAATCATGTGAAATCTTCAGCTAACAAATGTCCTTACACAGAAATCACCTGAAAATATGGCTGACGATCCAGCTGCAGGAGCTTAGGGATAACAGAGGAACTGACCTGATTTTTGACAGGAGTGACGTAGCCTTTCTCTCTGTAATCTATGGAGTCGGGTTCCACGTTTGTCTGGTCCGACATGTACAGTGTATTGTTACTGGGCTTATCAGATGAAGAAGATTTGAGGCCGGTCATCTTCTGCACCACCTCTTCGCTTGTCTGGATGGGGAAAAGGAGCACATGGATGCCTTCTAACTTCAGGAAAAGGGCAGAGTGTCCCTGGGTAGACCTACCTGATCTGCATGGCCCAGGCTAGGCCAATCTCGACAGATCTCAGAAGCTAACCAGGGTCAGATGTGGTTAGTCCTTGGATGGGAGGCCACCAAGAAAGTCCAGGTTTGCCACGCAGAGGCCAGCAATGGCAAACCACCTCTGTTTTTCTCTGTGCTGACCTGGATGATCCAAGCTAGCCTGATCTCGTCAGATTCTGGAAACTAAGCCGGGTCCGCTCTGTTTATTACTTAGATGAGTGACCACCAAAGAAGTCCAGAATTGCAAAATGTATAAAGGCATATCTAATAGTTGTTGGGGAAATGCCAAAAACACGAGGGACCCTTTTTCATAAGTGGTGGCTATGAACAAAGGCTAAATCCTTTTGGGACATGAAATACAAAAGATACTGAAAATAACAATGGAGAAAAACCCTGAAGTTCTTCTATTGGGACTAACGGGAGATGACATCCCAAATCCATATGGACTGCTTTTCATGCGTTTGTATACTCCTGCAAGGACATTGTATGTGCAGAAATGAAGAGATGAAAAAAAAATACCAACAAGGGAAGATTGGACACAGAAGGTCACAGAATATTCAGAAATCGCAAAATCAACAACTTGATCAAGGGACGGTAATACAGAAAATTTTTCAGAAAACTGGAAACCTTTTACAGACTACCTTTTGAAAAAAATATGGTAAAAGGGAAATGATTGCAGGATTTGAGGTTGAAAAGATTGAGTACTTTGACTGTGTGTTCCTGCATGTTAGGGAGTTGGATTTGATGGCCCTTGGGGTCTCTTCCAACTCTATGATCAGAGGTGGGATCCAGCAGGTTCTCACCAGTTCCCGAGAGTGGGTTACTAATTATTTGTGTGTGCCGAGAAGGGGTTACTAATTGGGTCTGCTTTTCCATTAGAAATTCCATTAGGTCCCAAAATCATAAAGTCCTGTTGTCTCCTGTGTGGCTGGTTAGCGAAGGTGGAAGACGGGATAATTCTCCCTGTTGGGCTGTTTTAAAAACCTGTTTTAGAAATAGGGTCAAGTTCCTTGTTTAAGGAAAGTATCCTTCTTTTGATTTCTAGAAACAAAATGAAGTATTTGAAAGTATTAAGTATTTGACAGGCAGTCAATTAGAGGAGAAGTAGTTGTTTCTGTTGGGAGTAGACAATAGGACTTGCTATAATGAGTTTAAATTATGGACAGAAAGATACCAGCTGGAAATTAGGAACTTTTTTTTACAGTAAGAGTTTTTTACAGTAACAGAGAAATTATTAATGCCCCGCCCCCGGAATGCCCGGTCACACTCCCGTCATGCCCCGCCCAGCCCCATTGGCGCTACGCCACTGTTTGAATCCCACCACCATGGGAACCTGTTACTAAAAATTTTGGATCCCACCACTGTCTATGATTCTATGAGGGCCACCAGCAGCCACAAAGGGCAATACTGCATTAAAAGGATGAACAGCCTGACTCGATATGTTGAGCACATGGTGCTGCCTTATACTGAATCCAGGGTCTTATACCTTATCCAGGGTCTCACTCTCTGGTAAAGGCCTTTCACACCACTTTCAACCTGAACGTACTTTTAAGGATGTATGCAAAAAAAAATATCCACCACTTCCTTTTGGGCCAAATTCATCAAGTTAAAATCTGGGCGGTCTCCTTCACCAAAACGAAATAGCCACCCCGCCGGTCCCGTATATATGGTTCTGGACAAGCGTCCTCCCCAGAAGATCGTATCCACTTACCATATCGCCCAGGGAGTTCATGGCCATTTTGAAAGTCTGTTTTCCCAGGAGATATTCTAGGTTGTGGCTGCTGATATATTTGAGGTTTTTCTCCCAGTTGAGTCTTCGGGAAATTTCGTCCTCCTGTCAGACACAGACAGAGCCAGCTTGTAGAGGTTAACAGCAGGTGGACTCTAATATGAAGAACCAGGTTTGATTTCCCTTCCTCCACATGGGTGGTGCAATCTTATCTGGTGAACTAGATTTATTTCCCCGCTCCTACATTCCTACGGGGAGACCTTGAGCTAGGGTTAGGGTTAGGGTCACAGCTCTGTCCGAACTCTCTCGGCCCCACCTGCCTCACAAGGAGTCTGTTTTGGAGAGAAGAAGGGAAAGGAGTTCGTTAGCCCTTTTGAGTCTCCCTACAGGAGAGAAAAGGGGGGGGGGGTCGTCTTCTTCTTCTCCAACTGTTAAGGCTTGTGGAGTTGGATCCAGAGGTGGGAATCCAGCAGGTTCTCACAGGTCCCCGAGAGTAGGTTACTAATTATTTGTGTGTGCCGAGAGGGGGTTACTCATGGGTGATTTTGCCACGTGATTTTTGCCTTCGTTACGCCCCTCCTCTCAGCAGTAGCGCACAGAACTTGAAGCAGTCTAGCAGGAGGTGCACCGGCGTGCGTGGCAGCCTGCGCCTGCGTGCATTCGTTTCCCGCCCAAGGAATGGCGCAACGGCTGCGTCCTTGCCACAGCCCCACCCAGGAATGCCCCACCCCTGGAATGCCCAGCCACGCCCCCGTCGTGCCCCGCCCAGCCCCATTGGCGCTACACTACAGTTTGAATCCCACCACCATGGGAACCTGTTACTAAAATTTTTGGATTCCACCATTGGTTGGATCCTGCAGAACACAGCTGCACAATGCAATCCACAACTGCAGAACAAATTCCTGATAGCCACAGAGATGGTCTGGGCCAGAAAGCTAGGCGCACATTTATTGTATGGAATCAATTCAGTCATTGGGCCTTTCCCCACTTACCTTTCGCCCCGCGCTACTTGAGGAGAGTAGCGCGGGGTTCCTCGTCGCTCCCCACGACAGGGGCGGCGACAGCGTAGCCGCCTCGAGGCTGCCGCTGTCGCGCCCCCTCAGCGCGCGGCATCCCAGGCGCTCTTCTTAACGGCGCCTTTTGATGGTCCCGCGCAGAGCGCGGGGTCGTGGGGATGGCCGGGCGTGCGCTTGGGATGCTGCGCGCTGAGAGCAGCGCGTGGCATAGAGGGGAACGACGAGAGTGGGGAAAGGCCCATTGTCAGGGAAAATAAAACTCTGTTAAATCACAGCAAGGGCAAGCGCCAGCTTTATTGCCTCGGCAGCAACAGGGAGAATAACACTAGCACTAATCCATTGGACTACGCTGTTGCCTGCCGCCTGTTTGGCCCTGTGGGGCTAGATCTGGCCACGGCCTGCCTGCTGGCAGCACACCTAGCCCTGACTGGACTTCTCTGGGGCTGGGTGGAGAGTGATCTTTGGGGAACATACCAAGAGAGACAGTCCTTCACGTACGCTGGACCCAGACCATGTGGGGCTTAGTATATAAAGGCTCATTCCGCACATGCAGAATAATGCACTCTCAAACTGCTTTCAGTGCTCTTTGAAGCTGTGCAGAATAGCAAAATCCACTTGCAAACAGTTGTGAATAGTGGTTTGAAAATGCATTATTTTGCGTGTGCGGAAGGGGCCTAATACAAGAACCTTTAATCGAATTCAGTGCTCTACCAGAAGCCAGCGCAGCCGGCAGAGCAAAGACCATTTATGCAACTGCCGTGAGGATCCTGCAAGGACCCTCCCTGCTGTATTCTGGACGAGCTGGAGCTTCTGAAGAAGACCCAAGGGTAGCCCTGCCCAGAGCAAACTGCAGTAGTCTAGCCTAGAGGTCACATGGAACACTGTAGCTGGATTCAACTGGGAGAGATAGGGCACCAGCTGCTTTGCCTGGCGTAGGTGGTAAAATGCCACTCGAGTGGCATGTGGCATGTGCCACCTGAGACCATTGATATGGAGGCATCTAGGAGCACTCCTGGAATGACTGACTGATTGGCAGGCGCTCGGGGACGTATGACCCCATATGTCCGTGGTGGCAAACCTTTGGCACTCCAGATGTTATGGACTACAATTCCCATCAGCCCCTTCCAATTGGCCATGCTGGAAAGGGCTGATGGGAATTGTAGTCTATAACATCTGGAGTGCCAAAGGTTCACCACCACGGACATATGTCCCCGTGGAAGCTCCGTCCCTGGAGAGGTGGGAAAGGTTTCAGTGATTGCCGTGTTGGAGATCATATAAACCAAACCAAACAAACTGTGCAACATTATCACAACAACACAGTACCTTGCTATCGTATTCCTTCTTGTGTGTCATCTTCCAGAGTTTCCACGGTGAGTCCAGCACCTTGTTTAGAGTGATGCCGGCCTCTGAGAGAGGCAGGAGGGCAGCTAAGAGCGTGATCCGCCACATGCTGGAATGGAAAGAGACTCAGTCGGTGAGGACAGGAATCAGCAGCGTGAAGAGAGCGACACCCCTCAACCGGACAGCCAGTCAGTGGAGGAGAGAGAGGGACAGAGGATGCGCTCATGGCAGGGTCTCCCGTGGGTGCGTGGCATCTCTCTGCCCACTGGCCCAGCCTCAGGCACAGTGAGTCAGGCAAGAGCAGAGGTAGAGGATGGTCCCCAATGCTGGTCATGCACATCAAGGAAGGCTGAAAACTTCAGTCAATGCAAGATCTTTCCCAGTCACTGCGGTGGATCCTGCTGGCACAAGGCATCTTGTCCTGAGATGCCCTGAGTGCAGAGGTGGGATCCAGCAGGTTCTCACAGGTCCCCGAGAGTAGGTTACTAATCATTTGTGTGTGCCGAGAGGGGGTTACTAATTGGTGATTTTGCCACGTGATTTTTGCCTTAGTTACACCTCTCGTCTCAGCAGTAGCGCGCAGAACTTGAAGCAGTCTAGCAGGAGGTGCACCGCCCAAGGACCAGCGCAGCGGCTGCGTCCTTGCCACAGCACCGCCCAGGAATGCCCCACCCTTGGAATGCCCAGCCACCCCCCCGTCGTGACCCGCCCAACCCCATTGGCGCTACGCCACAGTTTGAATCCCACCACCATGGGAGCCTGTTACTAAAATTTTTGGATCCCACCACTGGAGGAGGGGGAAGAGGAGGAGTTTGTACCTTGGGTTTGTACCTTGCCTTTATCTCCTGTAAGGAGTCTCAAAATGGCTTACAAATTCCTTCCCTTCTTCTCCAGCCAGGGTGGCGTAGTGGTTAAGAGCAGGTGCACTCTAATCTGGAGAACCAGGTTTGAGTCCCCACTCCTCCGCCTGAGTGGCAGAGGCTTATCTTGTTTGCCTTTCTGTCCCTCTTAGCCTTAGGAGCAGCAGTGGCGTAGGAGGTTAAGAGCTCGTGTATCTAATCTGGAGGAACCGGGTTTGATTCCCAGCTCTCCCTCCTGAGCTGTGGAGGCATATCTGGGGAACCAGATTAGCTTGTGCACTCCCACACATGGCAGCTGGGTGACCTTGGGCTAGTCCCAGTTTTTGGAGCTCTCTCAGCCCCACCTACCTCACTGGGTGTTTGTTGTGAGCAGGGAAGGGAAAGGAGTTTGTGACCCCCCTTTGAGTCTCCTTACAGAAGAGAACGTGGGGATATAAATCCAACTCGTCTTCTTCTCCTTACAACAGACTCTTTACCACTAAGGAGTTGCAGTCAACACTTTCCTTTATGGGAAGAAGTTGCCGTTGTGAATTCAGATGTGTAGGAGGCTTTGGAGGGCATCAAAGAATCCCTGAGGAGGTTTACTGGCACCAGGAGGGCCATGAAATGCACGGGGGTGGGGGGGGTGGGGGGTGGGGTCAGAGAAAGCAGAAGATGGGTTCCCTTTAGTCACCATGGCTAGTAGCCACTGAGGGGCCTCTCTCCTTGGCTCCCCAAGAGTCCTTTGGTGCTGAACCTTCTGCAGATGGGAATGTGGCAGATCCAAGCAGGAAGCATCAAGGACATAGCTAGATTTCTTAAGATGAGATGAAGAAGAGTTGGATTTATATCCCCCCCTTTCTCTCCCATAAGGAGACTCAAAGGGGCTTACAATCTCCTTTCCCTCCCCCGCTCCCCCAACAAGCACTCTAAGAACATAAGAACAAGCCAGCTGGATCAGACCAGAGTCCATCTTCTAGTCCAGCACTCTGCTACTCGCAGTGGCCCACCAGGTGCCTTTGGGAGCTCACATGCAGGAGGTGAAAGCAATGGCCTTCTGCTGCTGCTGCTGCTGCTGCTGCTCCGGAGAACCTGGTTTGCTCAGGCATTTGCAGTCTCAGATCAAAATTGGTAGCCATAGATCGACTTCTCCTCCATAAATCTGTCCAAGCCCTTTTTAAAGCAATCCAGGTTAGTGGCCATCACCACCTCCTGTGGCAGCATATTCCAAACACCAATCAAACGTCATGTGAAGAAGTGTTTCCTTTTATTAGTCCTAATTCTTCCCCCCAGCATTTTCAATGTATGCCCCCTGGTTCTAGTATTGTGAGAAAGAGACAGTGCATTCTGTCAACATTTTCTACCCCATGCATAATTTTATAGACTGCAATCATATCCCCTCTCAGATGTCTCCCCTCCAAACTAAAGAGTCCCAGATGCTGCAGCCCCTCCTCACAAGGAAGGTGCTCCGGACCCTCAATCATCCTCGTTGCCCTTCTCTGCACCTTTTCTATCTCTTCGATATCCCTGTGAGATGGGTGGGGCTGAAAGACCTTCGAAGAACTGTGACGCTCAAGGTCACCCAGCAGGAGTGCACAAGTTCATCTAGGTTCACCAGAGAAGCCTCCACAGCTCATGTGGCAGAGCGGGAACTCAAACCCAGTTCTCCAGATTAGAGCGCACTTGCTCTTAACCACTACACCATGCTGGCTCTCAACCCACCCAAGGGACAGCATGAAAACTTTCAATTCAATAAGCCTTTATTGGCATATACACGATAGTATAAAAATACAGTTCCAGTTAAAAAGTGAATAATAAAAAACTTCGCGTTTGTCATACAGTTTACAAACTTCTGACAAAAACTTTGCCACTATAAGGCAACAATGAAAATCCTGGCAATTTAAAAGCATAACTACTTTATCTGATTCAGTATAATCAATCATAGAGTCTATAGCTTGGGATGACAGACTGGATCGGAGTTCTTGGTATAATAAGCAGTTCAGGAGAATGTGTGGGATGGAATCCAGCTGTCCTATGCTGCAGGTACAGAACCTCTTATCGCTTGGGAGACCTTTAAGTCTTCCTCTGTGTAGTGGAGATGGCCAGATGTTAAATCTAGCCAGCATATAGGCTCTCCTGTGCATGGGGTTTGTGAGCGCTGTAATATAATAGGCTGGGTATCCCTGCGTGAAAGGAATTGACATATTCGTTGGTGAACAAGATTTATTTGCCAAGCTCTGCAGTTGTTGATAGTCCATTGCTAACAGCCTCTCTTTGATGAGGGCAAAAGTTTCAGTGAAGGTTAGCATATTGAAGGAGTCACTGTCAGACAGCAGGAAAACAAGGAGTCTGTATACTTCCAGCCAGCCAGCCAGCCAGCCAGCCAGCCAGCCAGCCAGCCAGCCAGCCAGCCACCCCCACCCCCCACTTCAACCCCACTCACCTGTGTCAAACTCAGCCACCAGTCCTTGGCTTTTGAGGTCAGTGGAACAGAAGACAGCTCAGAGGTTGCAGAAGAGGCGCGCCACCACAGCAGCGGCTTTTATGCCGGCAGGCTGCGTGGAAGCAGATTAGGTGCCTCACATGACCTCCTGGCAAGGAGAGAGTCAGCTCCTCAGCCGGGGCGCTGAGCTTGGAAGCCAGGTGGGGCGGCGACTCGACTGGAGGCTCTTGCCATTTGGCTCCGGGAGACATTCCTCGCACCTTGTTCCTGAGGAACGCGAACAAATATCTTCGCTCTGCAAACTCAATGACAACCAGAAATTCCACCAAGGAAAGGCAACCTTTGGAAAAACCGGCCTCGACTGGGATAGCCCCAGGTCAGCCTGACCTCTTCAGATCTCAGAAGCTAGCAGGGTTGGTCCTGGCTGGTATTTGCCCGGCAGGATTTCAAGGAACACCAGAGGTTTGACGCAGAGTCAGGCAGAAACAAACCACCCCAAGGGTCTTTTTCCTTGAAAACCCCATGAGGCTTTAACTGAGAAGAGTGCAGTGGTTAAGGACCAAGAGGGTTACTTGTTTACAACTAATACTCAACCCAGGGGAAATTGGAAGTCCCTACAATAAACGTACCTATCTGTATGCATGATCTCTGTAATTGTCTTTTGTTGTCAAAAGTGTTTCTGGGTAGAAATAAAGATCTTTTAAAAGAAAACCCCCATGGGGCCGCCATAAATCAGCTGTGACTTGGTAGCAGAAAGAAAGAAAGAGAAAGAAAGAAAGAAAGAAAGAAAGAGAAAGAAAGAAAGAAGAAAGAAGAAAGAAAGAAAGAAAGAAAGAAAGAAAGAAAGAAAGAAAGAAAGTGTGGGGGGGGGGGGGGGTGGGGGGGGGGGGGGGGGGGGGGGGGGGGGGGGGGGTGGGGGGGGGGGTGGGGGGGGGGGGGGGTGGGGGGGGGGGTGGTGGGGGGGGGGGGGGGGGGGGTGGTGGGGGGGGGGGCGGGGGGGGGGGGGCGGGGGGGGGGGGGGGGGGGGGGGGGGGGGGGTTGGGGGGGGGGGTGGGGGGGGGGGGGGGTGGGGGGGGGGGGGGGGGGGGGGGGGGGGGGGTGGGGGGGGGGGGGGGTGGGGGGGGGGGGGGGTGGGGGGGGGGGGGGGTGGGGGGGGGGGGGGGTGGGGGGGGGGGGGGGTGGGGGGGGGGGGGGGTGGGGGGGGGGGGGGGTGGGGGGGGGGGGGGGTGGGGGGGGGGGGGGGTGGGGGGGGGGGGGGGTGGGGGGGGGGGGGGGTGGGGGGGGGGGGGGGTGGGGGGGGGGGGGGGTGGGGGGGGGGGGGGGTGGGGGGGGGGGGGGGTGGGGGGGGGGGGGGGTGGGGGGGGGGGGGGGTGGGGGGGGGGGGGGGTGGGGGGGGGGGGGGGTGGGGGGGGGGGGGGGTGGGGGGGGGGGGGGGTGGGGGGGGGGGGGGGTGGGGGGGGGGGGGGGTGGGGGGGGGGGGGGGTGGGGGGGGGGGGGGGTGGGGGGGGGGGGGGGTGGGGGGGGGGGGGGGTGGGGGGGGGGGGGGGTGGGGGGGGGGGGGGGTGGGGGGGGGGGGGGGTGGGGGGGGGGGGGGGTGGGGGGGGGGGGGGGTGGGGGGGGGGGGGGGTGGGGGGGGGGGGGGGTGGGGGGGGGGGGGGGTGGGGGGGGGGGGGGGTGGGGGGGGGGGGGGGTGGGGGGGGGGGGGGGTGGGGGGGGGGGGGGGTGGGGGGGGGGGGGGGTGGGGGGGGGGGGGGGTGGGGGGGGGGGGGGGTGGGGGGGGGGGGGGGTGGGGGGGGGGGGGGGTGGGGGGGGGGGGGGGTGGGGGGGGGGGGGGGTGGGGGGGGGGGGGGGTGGGGGGGGGGGGGGGTGGGGGGGGGGGGGGGTGGGGGGGGGGGGGGGTGGGGGGGGGGGGGGGTGGGGGGGGGGGGGGGTGGGGGGGGGGGGGGGTGGGGGGGGGGGGGGGTGGGGGGGGGGGGGGGTGGGGGGGGGGGGGGGTGGGGGGGGGGGGGGGTGGGGGGGGGGGGGGGTGGGGGGGGGGGGGGGTGGGGGGGGGGGGGGGTGGGGGGGGGGGGGGGTGGGGGGGGGGGGGGGTGGGGGGGGGGGGGGGTGGGGGGGGGGGGGGGTGGGGGGGGGGGGGGGTGGGGGGGGGGGGGGGTGGGGGGGGGGGGGGGTGGGGGGGGGGGGGGGTGGGGGGGGGGGGGGGTGGGGGGGGGGGGGGGTGGGGGGGGGGGGGGGTGGGGGGGGGGGGGGGTGGGGGGGGGGGGGGGTGGGGGGGGGGGGGGGTGGGGGGGGGGGGGGGTGGGGGGGGGGGGGGGTGGGGGGGGGGGGGGGTGGGGGGGGGGGGGGGTGGGGGGGGGGGGGGGTGGGGGGGGGGGGGGGTGGGGGGGGGGGGGGGTGGGGGGGGGGGGGGGTGGGGGGGGGGGGGGGTGGGGGGGGGGGGGGGTGGGGGGGGGGGGGGGTGGGGGGGGGGGGGGGTGGGGGGGGGGGGGGGTGGGGGGGGGGGGGGGTGGGGGGGGGGGGGGGTGGGGGGGGGGGGGGGTGGGGGGGGGGGGGGGTGGGGGGGGGGGGGGGTGGGGGGGGGGGGGGGTGGGGGGGGGGGGGGGTGGGGGGGGGGGGGGGTGGGGGGGGGGGGGGGTGGGGGGGGGGGGGGGTGGGGGGGGGGGGGGGTGGGGGGGGGGGGGGGTGGGGGGGGGGGGGGGTGGGGGGGGGGGGGGGTGGGGGGGGGGGGGGGTGGGGGGGGGGGGGGGTGGGGGGGGGGGGGGGTGGGGGGGGGGGGGGGTGGGGGGGGGGGGGGGTGGGGGGGGGGGGGGGTGGGGGGGGGGGGGGGTGGGGGGGGGGGGGGGTGGGGGGGGGGGGGGGTGGGGGGGGGGGGGGGTGGGGGGGGGGGGGGGTGGGGGGGGGGGGGGGTGGGGGGGGGGGGGGGTGGGGGGGGGGGGGGGTGGGGGGGGGGGGGGGTGGGGGGGGGGGGGGGTGGGGGGGGGGGGGGGTGGGGGGGGGGGGGGGTGGGGGGGGGGGGGGGTGGGGGGGGGGGGGGGTGGGGGGGGGGGGGGGTGGGGGGGGGGGGGGGTGGGGGGGGGGGGGGGTGGGGGGGGGGGGGGGTGGGGGGGGGGGGGGGTGGGGGGGGGGGGGGGTGGGGGGGGGGGGGGGTGGGGGGGGGGGGGGGTGGGGGGGGGGGGGGGTGGGGGGGGGGGGGGGTGGGGGGGGGGGGGGGTGGGGGGGGGGGGGGGTGGGGGGGGGGGGGGGTGGGGGGGGGGGGGGGTGGGGGGGGGGGGGGGTGGGGGGGGGGGGGGGTGGGGGGGGGGGGGGGTGGGGGGGGGGGGGGGTGGGGGGGGGGGGGGGTGGGGGGGGGGGGGGGTGGGGGGGGGGGGGGGTGGGGGGGGGGGGGGGTGGGGGGGGGGGGGGGTGGGGGGGGGGGGGGGTGGGGGGGGGGGGGGGTGGGGGGGGGGGGGGGTGGGGGGGGGGGGGGGTGGGGGGGGGGGGGGGTGGGGGGGGGGGGGGGTGGGGGGGGGGGGGGGTGGGGGGGGGGGGGGGTGGGGGGGGGGGGGGGTGGGGGGGGGGGGGGGTGGGGGGGGGGGGGGGTGGGGGGGGGGGGGGGTGGGGGGGGGGGGGGGTGGGGGGGGGGGGGGGTGGGGGGGGGGGGGGGTGGGGGGGGGGGGGGGTGGGGGGGGGGGGGGGTGGGGGGGGGGGGGGGTGGGGGGGGGGGGGGGTGGGGGGGGGGGGGGGTGGGGGGGGGGGGGGGTGGGGGGGGGGGGGGGTGGGGGGGGGGGGGGGTGGGGGGGGGGGGGGGTGGGGGGGGGGGGGGGTGGGGGGGGGGGGGGGTGGGGGGGGGGGGGGGTGGGGGGGGGGGGGGGTGGGGGGGGGGGGGGGTGGGGGGGGGGGGGGGTGGGGGGGGGGGGGGGTGGGGGGGGGGGGGGGTGGGGGGGGGGGGGGGTGGGGGGGGGGGGGGGTGGGGGGGGGGGGGGGTGGGGGGGGGGGGGGGTGGGGGGGGGGGGGGGTGGGGGGGGGGGGGGGTGGGGGGGGGGGGGGGTGGGGGGGGGGGGGGGTGGGGGGGGGGGGGGGTGGGGGGGGGGGGGGGTGGGGGGGGGGGGGGGTGGGGGGGGGGGGGGGTGGGGGGGGGGGGGGGTGGGGGGGGGGGGGGGTGGGGGGGGGGGGGGGTGGGGGGGGGGGGGGGTGGGGGGGGGGGGGGGTGGGGGGGGGGGGGGGTGGGGGGGGGGGGGGGTGGGGGGGGGGGGGGGTGGGGGGGGGGGGGGGTGGGGGGGGGGGGGGGTGGGGGGGGGGGGGGGTGGGGGGGGGGGGGGGTGGGGGGGGGGGGGGGTGGGGGGGGGGGGGGGTGGGGGGGGGGGGGGGTGGGGGGGGGGGGGGGTGGGGGGGGGGGGGGGTGGGGGGGGGGGGGGGTGGGGGGGGGGGGGGGTGGGGGGGGGGGGGGGTGGGGGGGGGGGGGGGTGGGGGGGGGGGGGGGTGGGGGGGGGGGGGGGTGGGGGGGGGGGGGGGTGGGGGGGGGGGGGGGTGGGGGGGGGGGGGGGTGGGGGGGGGGGGGGGTGGGGGGGGGGGGGGGTGGGGGGGGGGGGGGGTGGGGGGGGGGGGGGGTGGGGGGGGGGGGGGGTGGGGGGGGGGGGGGGTGGGGGGGGGGGGGGGTGGGGGGGGGGGGGGGTGGGGGGGGGGGGGGGTGGGGGGGGGGGGGGGTGGGGGGGGGGGGGGGTGGGGGGGGGGGGGGGTGGGGGGGGGGGGGGGTGGGGGGGGGGGGGGGTGGGGGGGGGGGGGGGTGGGGGGGGGGGGGGGTGGGGGGGGGGGGGGGTGGGGGGGGGGGGGGGTGGGGGGGGGGGGGGGTGGGGGGGGGGGGGGGTGGGGGGGGGGGGGGGTGGGGGGGGGGGGGGGTGGGGGGGGGGGGGGGTGGGGGGGGGGGGGGGTGGGGGGGGGGGGGGGTGGGGGGGGGGGGGGGTGGGGGGGGGGGGGGGTGGGGGGGGGGGGGGGTGGGGGGGGGGGGGGGTGGGGGGGGGGGGGGGTGGGGGGGGGGGGGGGTGGGGGGGGGGGGGGGTGGGGGGGGGGGGGGGTGGGGGGGGGGGGGGGTGGGGGGGGGGGGGGGTGGGGGGGGGGGGGGGTGGGGGGGGGGGGGGGTGGGGGGGGGGGGGGGTGGGGGGGGGGGGGGGTGGGGGGGGGGGGGGGTGGGGGGGGGGGGGGGTGGGGGGGGGGGGGGGTGGGGGGGGGGGGGGGTGGGGGGGGGGGGGGGTGGGGGGGGGGGGGGGTGGGGGGGGGGGGGGGTGGGGGGGGGGGGGGGTGGGGGGGGGGGGGGGTGGGGGGGGGGGGGGGTGGGGGGGGGGGGGGGTGGGGGGGGGGGGGGGTGGGGGGGGGGGGGGGTGGGGGGGGGGGGGGGTGGGGGGGGGGGGGGGTGGGGGGGGGGGGGGGTGGGGGGGGGGGGGGGTGGGGGGGGGGGGGGGTGGGGGGGGGGGGGGGTGGGGGGGGGGGGGGGTGGGGGGGGGGGGGGGTGGGGGGGGGGGGGGGTGGGGGGGGGGGGGGGTGGGGGGGGGGGGGGGTGGGGGGGGGGGGGGGTGGGGGGGGGGGGGGGTGGGGGGGGGGGGGGGTGGGGGGGGGGGGGGGTGGGGGGGGGGGGGGGTGGGGGGGGGGGGGGGTGGGGGGGGGGGGGGGTGGGGGGGGGGGGGGGTGGGGGGGGGGGGGGGTGGGGGGGGGGGGGGGTGGGGGGGGGGGGGGGTGGGGGGGGGGGGGGGTGGGGGGGGGGGGGGGTGGGGGGGGGGGGGGGTGGGGGGGGGGGGGGGTGGGGGGGGGGGGGGGTGGGGGGGGGGGGGGGTGGGGGGGGGGGGGGGTGGGGGGGGGGGGGGGTGGGGGGGGGGGGGGGTGGGGGGGGGGGGGGGTGGGGGGGGGGGGGGGTGGGGGGGGGGGGGGGTGGGGGGGGGGGGGGGTGGGGGGGGGGGGGGGTGGGGGGGGGGGGGGGTGGGGGGGGGGGGGGGTGGGGGGGGGGGGGGGTGGGGGGGGGGGGGGGTGGGGGGGGGGGGGGGTGGGGGGGGGGGGGGGTGGGGGGGGGGGGGGGTGGGGGGGGGGGGGGGTGGGGGGGGGGGGGGGTGGGGGGGGGGGGGGGTGGGGGGGGGGGGGGGTGGGGGGGGGGGGGGGTGGGGGGGGGGGGGGGTGGGGGGGGGGGGGGGTGGGGGGGGGGGGGGGTGGGGGGGGGGGGGGGTGGGGGGGGGGGGGGGTGGGGGGGGGGGGGGGTGGGGGGGGGGGGGGGTGGGGGGGGGGGGGGGTGGGGGGGGGGGGGGGTGGGGGGGGGGGGGGGTGGGGGGGGGGGGGGGTGGGGGGGGGGGGGGGTGGGGGGGGGGGGGGGTGGGGGGGGGGGGGGGTGGGGGGGGGGGGGGGTGGGGGGGGGGGGGGGTGGGGGGGGGGGGGGGTGGGGGGGGGGGGGGGTGGGGGGGGGGGGGGGTGGGGGGGGGGGGGGGTGGGGGGGGGGGGGGGTGGGGGGGGGGGGGGGTGGGGGGGGGGGGGGGTGGGGGGGGGGGGGGGTGGGGGGGGGGGGGGGTGGGGGGGGGGGGGGGTGGGGGGGGGGGGGGGTGGGGGGGGGGGGGGGTGGGGGGGGGGGGGGGTGGGGGGGGGGGGGGGTGGGGGGGGGGGGGGGTGGGGGGGGGGGGGGGTGGGGGGGGGGGGGGGTGGGGGGGGGGGGGGGTGGGGGGGGGGGGGGGTGGGGGGGGGGGGGGGTGGGGGGGGGGGGGGGTGGGGGGGGGGGGGGGTGGGGGGGGGGGGGGGTGGGGGGGGGGGGGGGTGGGGGGGGGGGGGGGTGGGGGGGGGGGGGGGTGGGGGGGGGGGGGGGTGGGGGGGGGGGGGGGTGGGGGGGGGGGGGGGTGGGGGGGGGGGGGGGTGGGGGGGGGGGGGGGTGGGGGGGGGGGGGGGTGGGGGGGGGGGGGGGTGGGGGGGGGGGGGGGTGGGGGGGGGGGGGGGTGGGGGGGGGGGGGGGTGGGGGGGGGGGGGGGTGGGGGGGGGGGGGGGTGGGGGGGGGGGGGGGTGGGGGGGGGGGGGGGTGGGGGGGGGGGGGGGTGGGGGGGGGGGGGGGTGGGGGGGGGGGGGGGTGGGGGGGGGGGGGGGTGGGGGGGGGGGGGGGTGGGGGGGGGGGGGGGTGGGGGGGGGGGGGGGTGGGGGGGGGGGGGGGTGGGGGGGGGGGGGGGTGGGGGGGGGGGGGGGTGGGGGGGGGGGGGGGTGGGGGGGGGGGGGGGTGGGGGGGGGGGGGGGTGGGGGGGGGGGGGGGTGGGGGGGGGGGGGGGTGGGGGGGGGGGGGGGTGGGGGGGGGGGGGGGTGGGGGGGGGGGGGGGTGGGGGGGGGGGGGGGTGGGGGGGGGGGGGGGTGGGGGGGGGGGGGGGTGGGGGGGGGGGGGGGTGGGGGGGGGGGGGGGTGGGGGGGGGGGGGGGTGGGGGGGGGGGGGGGTGGGGGGGGGGGGGGGTGGGGGGGGGGGGGGGTGGGGGGGGGGGGGGGTGGGGGGGGGGGGGGGTGGGGGGGGGGGGGGGTGGGGGGGGGGGGGGGTGGGGGGGGGGGGGGGTGGGGGGGGGGGGGGGTGGGGGGGGGGGGGGGTGGGGGGGGGGGGGGGTGGGGGGGGGGGGGGGTGGGGGGGGGGGGGGGTGGGGGGGGGGGGGGGTGGGGGGGGGGGGGGGTGGGGGGGGGGGGGGGTGGGGGGGGGGGGGGGTGGGGGGGGGGGGGGGTGGGGGGGGGGGGGGGTGGGGGGGGGGGGGGGTGGGGGGGGGGGGGGGTGGGGGGGGGGGGGGGTGGGGGGGGGGGGGGGTGGGGGGGGGGGGGGGTGGGGGGGGGGGGGGGTGGGGGGGGGGGGGGGTGGGGGGGGGGGGGGGTGGGGGGGGGGGGGGGTGGGGGGGGGGGGGGGTGGGGGGGGGGGGGGGTGGGGGGGGGGGGGGGTGGGGGGGGGGGGGGGTGGGGGGGGGGGGGGGTGGGGGGGGGGGGGGGTGGGGGGGGGGGGGGGTGGGGGGGGGGGGGGGTGGGGGGGGGGGGGGGTGGGGGGGGGGGGGGGTGGGGGGGGGGGGGGGTGGGGGGGGGGGGGGGTGGGGGGGGGGGGGGGTGGGGGGGGGGGGGGGTGGGGGGGGGGGGGGGTGGGGGGGGGGGGGGGTGGGGGGGGGGGGGGGTGGGGGGGGGGGGGGGTGGGGGGGGGGGGGGGTGGGGGGGGGGGGGGGTGGGGGGGGGGGGGGGTGGGGGGGGGGGGGGGTGGGGGGGGGGGGGGGTGGGGGGGGGGGGGGGTGGGGGGGGGGGGGGGTGGGGGGGGGGGGGGGTGGGGGGGGGGGGGGGTGGGGGGGGGGGGGGGTGGGGGGGGGGGGGGGTGGGGGGGGGGGGGGGTGGGGGGGGGGGGGGGTGGGGGGGGGGGGGGGTGGGGGGGGGGGGGGGTGGGGGGGGGGGGGGGTGGGGGGGGGGGGGGGTGGGGGGGGGGGGGGGTGGGGGGGGGGGGGGGTGGGGGGGGGGGGGGGTGGGGGGGGGGGGGGGTGGGGGGGGGGGGGGGTGGGGGGGGGGGGGGGTGGGGGGGGGGGGGGGTGGGGGGGGGGGGGGGTGGGGGGGGGGGGGGGTGGGGGGGGGGGGGGGTGGGGGGGGGGGGGGGTGGGGGGGGGGGGGGGTGGGGGGGGGGGGGGGTGGGGGGGGGGGGGGGTGGGGGGGGGGGGGGGTGGGGGGGGGGGGGGGTGGGGGGGGGGGGGGGTGGGGGGGGGGGGGGGTGGGGGGGGGGGGGGGTGGGGGGGGGGGGGGGTGGGGGGGGGGGGGGGTGGGGGGGGGGGGGGGTGGGGGGGGGGGGGGGTGGGGGGGGGGGGGGGTGGGGGGGGGGGGGGGTGGGGGGGGGGGGGGGTGGGGGGGGGGGGGGGTGGGGGGGGGGGGGGGTGGGGGGGGGGGGGGGTGGGGGGGGGGGGGGGTGGGGGGGGGGGGGGGTGGGGGGGGGGGGGGGTGGGGGGGGGGGGGGGTGGGGGGGGGGGGGGGTGGGGGGGGGGGGGGGTGGGGGGGGGGGGGGGTGGGGGGGGGGGGGGGTGGGGGGGGGGGGGGGTGGGGGGGGGGGGGGGTGGGGGGGGGGGGGGGTGGGGGGGGGGGGGGGTGGGGGGGGGGGGGGGTGGGGGGGGGGGGGGGTGGGGGGGGGGGGGGGTGGGGGGGGGGGGGGGTGGGGGGGGGGGGGGGTGGGGGGGGGGGGGGGTGGGGGGGGGGGGGGGTGGGGGGGGGGGGGGGTGGGGGGGGGGGGGGGTGGGGGGGGGGGGGGGTGGGGGGGGGGGGGGGTGGGGGGGGGGGGGGGTGGGGGGGGGGGGGGGTGGGGGGGGGGGGGGGTGGGGGGGGGGGGGGGTGGGGGGGGGGGGGGGTGGGGGGGGGGGGGGGTGGGGGGGGGGGGGGGTGGGGGGGGGGGGGGGTGGGGGGGGGGGGGGGTGGGGGGGGGGGGGGGTGGGGGGGGGGGGGGGTGGGGGGGGGGGGGGGTGGGGGGGGGGGGGGGTGGGGGGGGGGGGGGGTGGGGGGGGGGGGGGGTGGGGGGGGGGGGGGGTGGGGGGGGGGGGGGGTGGGGGGGGGGGGGGGTGGGGGGGGGGGGGGGTGGGGGGGGGGGGGGGTGGGGGGGGGGGGGGGTGGGGGGGGGGGGGGGTGGGGGGGGGGGGGGGTGGGGGGGGGGGGGGGTGGGGGGGGGGGGGGGTGGGGGGGGGGGGGGGTGGGGGGGGGGGGGGGTGGGGGGGGGGGGGGGTGGGGGGGGGGGGGGGTGGGGGGGGGGGGGGGTGGGGGGGGGGGGGGGTGGGGGGGGGGGGGGGTGGGGGGGGGGGGGGGTGGGGGGGGGGGGGGGTGGGGGGGGGGGGGGGTGGGGGGGGGGGGGGGTGGGGGGGGGGGGGGGTGGGGGGGGGGGGGGGTGGGGGGGGGGGGGGGTGGGGGGGGGGGGGGGTGGGGGGGGGGGGGGGTGGGGGGGGGGGGGGGTGGGGGGGGGGGGGGGTGGGGGGGGGGGGGGGTGGGGGGGGGGGGGGGTGGGGGGGGGGGGGGGTGGGGGGGGGGGGGGGTGGGGGGGGGGGGGGGTGGGGGGGGGGGGGGGTGGGGGGGGGGGGGGGTGGGGGGGGGGGGGGGTGGGGGGGGGGGGGGGTGGGGGGGGGGGGGGGTGGGGGGGGGGGGGGGTGGGGGGGGGGGGGGGTGGGGGGGGGGGGGGGTGGGGGGGGGGGGGGGTGGGGGGGGGGGGGGGTGGGGGGGGGGGGGGGTGGGGGGGGGGGGGGGTGGGGGGGGGGGGGGGTGGGGGGGGGGGGGGGTGGGGGGGGGGGGGGGTGGGGGGGGGGGGGGGTGGGGGGGGGGGGGGGTGGGGGGGGGGGGGGGTGGGGGGGGGGGGGGGTGGGGGGGGGGGGGGGTGGGGGGGGGGGGGGGTGGGGGGGGGGGGGGGTGGGGGGGGGGGGGGGTGGGGGGGGGGGGGGGTGGGGGGGGGGGGGGGTGGGGGGGGGGGGGGGTGGGGGGGGGGGGGGGTGGGGGGGGGGGGGGGTGGGGGGGGGGGGGGGTGGGGGGGGGGGGGGGTGGGGGGGGGGGGGGGTGGGGGGGGGGGGGGGTGGGGGGGGGGGGGGGTGGGGGGGGGGGGGGGTGGGGGGGGGGGGGGGTGGGGGGGGGGGGGGGTGGGGGGGGGGGGGGGTGGGGGGGGGGGGGGGTGGGGGGGGGGGGGGGTGGGGGGGGGGGGGGGTGGGGGGGGGGGGGGGTGGGGGGGGGGGGGGGCGGGGGGGGGGGGGGGTGGGGGGGGTGGGGAGTGGGGGAGGGGGGGGGCGGGGGGGGGGGGGGGGGGGGGGGGGGGTGGGCGGTGGGAGGGTGGGGGGGGGGGGGGGGGGGGGGGGGGGGGGGGCGGGTGGGGGGGGGGGGGGGGGGGGCGAGGGGGGGGGGTGGGGGGGGAGGGGATCCAGATGTTCAGGAACTACAATTCCCATCAGCCTCTGTCAGCATGGCCAATTGGCCATGCTGGTAGGGGCTGATGGGAATTGTAGTTCCTGAACATCTGGAGAGCCGCAGGTTCCCTACCCCTGATTTAGGGGTTCAAGAAATTCCCTGGAGAAACCTAAGGATTATATTTTGGTTTCTAGATTGGAAAACCAGGGAATACTGAGCGAATTGCCCTTTTTGAAAATAGGAATAATAACGGCGTAAAGCCAAGTCTCTGGTATGATCCCATAACGCAGTCTACAGAAGAGAAAAAAAAAAGATGGAGCACAGTGGCAAGAGACCACCAGTGGGAATATTGTTTCAATAACTCTGCCATTGGGACCAGGAGCTTTTCCTGGTTTTAGTTCACGTATTAATTCTTCAACGACTCCTGCCTTAACAGGGGGCCAGTCAGGAAACTTGTTTATTATGTTTTATTTATTTATTTATTTTATTAAACTTCTATACCGCCCTTCCCCGAAGGGCTCAGGGCGGTGTCCATCAATTATATAAAACAGTTAAAATCCATTTCACACCCAATCCCAGTTAAGAACCATTTATAAATTATAAAAATTCAGGTGGCGATTAAAATTTGTTTCCCCTTCCCCATTCTTGCACCCACAGGAGGCCAGATATTTATCACAGAAGTGTGGTGTTATCCCGGCTGGCCAAATGCCTGGCGGAACAGGTCCGTTTTACAGGCCCTGCAGAAACTCTGTATGTCCCGCAGGGCCCTGATCTCACTTGGGAGCCTGTTCCACCAGGTAGGGGCCAGGGCCGTAAAAGCCCTGGTCCTTGTCAAGGCCAGCCGGATCACTTTGGGGCCAGGGATCACCAGAAGGTCCGCCTCCGAGGAGCGGAGGGGCCTAGCAGGGCGATATAGGGAGAGACGGTCCTGTAGATATGCCGGTCCAAGGCCACAAATAGCTTTAAAGGTCAAAACCAGAACTTTAAACATGACCCGGTACTCGATCGGCAGCCAGTGTAGTTGGTACAGGACTGGAGTAATCCAGTCCCTAATAGATGTTCCTGCAAGCAACCTGGCTGCCGCATTTTGCACAAGCTTCAATTTCCGGATCATGGCTAAAGGTAAGCCCGCGAACAGCGAGTTACAGTAGTCTAACTTAGAGGTGACCGTGGTGACTATGTTATTATCAATCAAGTTTAAAGGTTCACTGGAGACATTAAATACTAAGCCATAATAGTCCAGATGAAGAGTTGGGAGCTTATAGTTGATCTTTAGTGTTTAGATATTTTGCAATGGCATGCCAAAAAGATTTCCCATTTTTGGATTTTAGGGAAATGGTTAGTTTCCAATTGTTTTGGTAAAAAGTTTTTTTTTTAAAGAAGGATTTTCCTTTGGTAAATTGTGTTTTTTTTTTGGTTTAGGTAATTTTTAAAGGATTCACAATCATTTGATTTACAGAATTGTTTATATAGGGCTCTTCAAACAAAAAATAGTCTCCCCATGACATATCTGGTATCCTATCTATTAAATGATCTTTCCTCTGAGATAACACTTAAGGTTGCTACCTTTTTAGCCAAAGTGATAAATGAAAGATTAACACATCTGTCCTGAATTAGTTGATTTAAGTATCCAACTATTTTGCCGTATAGTCGAGGACTTTAGCCGAAGAGATAAATGAAAGTCGATAATTTTAACAATTCTGATCTTAATTAGTAGATTTAGCTATTTAAATGTTTTGTCGTGTGTTTGCGGACTTGTATATATAGTATTTCAATATAACTGGGTCATTGGTTACTACATTATTTTGTATCTGTCTATATGACTATATCGTATGTAATATTTTATATAATATGCCTAATAAAGGTCATACTGTACTGTACTGCTTTCAGTTCCCCTCTTTATCTTGAAACTCTTTGGAAATAAACTAGTCATTCTATTTTTTTTCCTTCTCTTTCACCACTTGCCATGATTTAATTTCCCTATGAGTATTGATCATTTCTGTGCAAATTGCACTATCATTGTTCTTTTTCACATTTGTATCCAGTGGTGGGATCCAAAAATTTTAGTAACAGGTTCCCTCACCAGCCCCCCCTCAGCAAAGGGGGCAGAGGCGTACCTAGGCAAACCTGAGACCTGGGCAAAACCTGAGTTGGATGCCCACCCCCCCCCCATGGGCAGCTACCCCACCACGACCCCCAAAAATTTTTTTTGCACCAGGTCATTTCTAAATCATTATCACATTATAGAAAATGCCCCAACTCACAAATCTGAACACAGCAATGGTGAAACACACAGGTTCTTTGATACAGACTGGTAAGATAAAAGGTACGAAAGGCTGAGAATCAATGAATTGCAGTACCTGAAAGGGATTAACCCAGTTCAGGGAGTTACATTATTAGTCGCAATTGCTATATGGAACCTTCACGCTCAAAGGCAGTATGCCTCTCGGGGAGGCAAGGGCGTGGAGGTGGAAAAGCGGACCCAATTAGTAACCCCCTCTCGGCACACACAAATAATTAGTAACCCACTCTCGGGAACTGGTGAGAACCTGCTGGATCCCACCTCTGTTTGTATCCTAATAAGCTTCAGTTGGAGACTTTAATGGTGATACTGGATAGCTTAATCTTTTGCATGTTATTGCTCAACTGTCCAAAAGTCCTCTTATTACATGCAAATCTTTTGTGTTTCTGCTTTCTCTTGTTCATGTTTTCTTTAATTTTCACAATTTCCTGGCTTTTTTCTTGAACACTTTGCTTAATTTCCACTATTCCCATTGCGATCTCTTGTCTTATATTTTGAACTTCTTTTTAAAATACTTCTCCCGTGTTTTGCTGATTGTTTGATTTGAGTAGTTGTTGCTTGAAGTTGAGAAATTCCCACAACATTTTCTGAACTGTCTTGAATACCTTGTTCTTCCACTTCTGGTTCTTCCCTCCTCTTTTTGATGAATTGCTGCCTTTATCTTAAATCTGTTTATTTTCTTTTGTGCAATTAATTTATGCATTTTTTCCCATACACTATCAAACAGAACAATCAATCAACTGGCCAAATATTTTCAAAAATATTTTCAGACCGTTTGTTAAAACCAACCATCTATATTTTCCTCTTTCAATCCAAAATGGGAAGTTTAAGTCATATCCAGATTCCAAGTTCAAAACACATTAGAGTCAATAAATGAACTTTTCAGATCTACAGACGCAGGTAAGCAATGGCGTAGTGGTTAAGAGCAGGTGCATTCTAATCTGAAGGAACCAGGCTTGATTCCCTGCTCTGCCGCTTGAGCTGTGGAGGCTTATCTGGGGAATTCAGATTAGCCTGTGCACTCCCACACACGCCAGCTGGGTGACCTTGGCCTTTGGAGCTTCAATTCAAAATGGGAAGTTTAAGTCATATCCAGATTCCAAGTTCAAAACACAATAGAGTCAATAAATGAACTTTGCAGATCCACAGATGCAGGAGCAGCAGTGGTGTAAGAGGTTAAGAGCTCGTGTATCTAATCTGGAGGAACCGGGTTTGATTCCCAGCTCTGCCACCTGAGCTGTGGAGGCTTATCTGGGGAATTCAGATTAGCCTGTACACTCCCACACATGCCAGCTGGGTGACCTTGGGCTAGTCACAGCTTCTCGGAGCTCTCTCAGACCCACCTACCTCACAGGGTGTTTGTTGTGAGGGGGGAAGGGCAAGGAGATTGTCAGCCCCTTTGAGTCTCCTGCAGGAGAGAAAGGGGGGATATAAATCCAAACTCTTCTCCTCCTTCTTCTCCTTCTCCTGCAAATGCCTTAACAGTCCAGGTGCTTGGGAGCAAAAGCTGCAGAAGGCCATTGCTTTCCCATCCTGCACATGAGCTCCCAAAGGCACCTGGTGGGCCACTGCGAGTAGCAGAGAGCTGGACTAGATGGACTCAGGTCTGATCCAGCTGGCTTGTTCTTATGTTCCTCCTCCTCCTCTTCTCAATTGGCAGCTCTCAATGTAGGGGAGCGTGAACAAGCCAAATTCCACAGCTCAACGCATGCCGTTTGCTTCCACATTGTAGAGCGGCGTGAAAAGAGAAGAAGTAGAGAGAAAAATAATTGCTTAGCTTTTCAACTCTCTGGCCAAACAGTGACAAGCCAGAAAGCCCGTGATTCGCTGCAGCTTTGAAAACTTTGTTAAAGCCTGTTTTTGCACCAACTCTCTCCGCTTCAGGCCTTCCCCCTTTCTGCTTTCGAGGGTTGCTGCGCAATTCAACACTTATTTTGCCAATTCTGGCGGCGCCCGGCTTCTACGCGACCCCGGCTCTGTGCGGGGTCATCAAAACCATTCAAAACCAGAATTGCTGGCGTGCTGAGAGCGAGGTAGCGTCGGGGCGAGCTGCGTTCGCCGCCCCTGAAGTGGAAGGGAGATACAACTGGATTGCTACCCGAAGGTAGCTGACGGGGCTTAAATAGTGGGGAAAGGGCCTCAGATATCCGCTTAAGGGAATATTTTGAAACTTTCACTGATTTCAAAGTTTCTCTGTTCGTATCATTCATCCTTAAGATCCTTTTTTTTTTGCCCGTGAAAAAAAAAAGAAACAGAAAATAAGGTGAGAGGAAAAGGGATCAAAAGATGCCTCAATGGGAGGCAGCCTCTTTAAGCAATTTCGCTGGCACTCACCCGCCAACCTGGACGATATCAATAGCTTGTGGGCTTTTTCTTCTGGTACCACTGAGCTCTCTACCTGTCACGTTTGGTTCCCAAAACAAGGGAGATGGGAGGGGTGAGCAAAAACGTACACCTCCAACCAGTCAAAATGTCCTTCAGAGCTGCATAGCCTGGACCCTCCAGGCAGACGCGTACTGGAGGGAAATGGCGCCCGAGGAAACACCTGCTCCGGGCACCCCGCACCTGCACCCCACTTACCTTTGCAAGCAAGGCAAGCGCAGCCTCCGATGGAGGTGGGACTGGCAGAAGCAGTGCCTGCCAGAGCTGCTCACCGCCAAGCCATGCCCCCGGCCACCCTGCAGGCCAGCTCTTGCCCTCCCCCGGGAGGCTAGGGGGGCAGGGCTCGGTGGCACACAGCTCGGGTGGGTGCTGTGGAGGCAGGCCGGCTTCTGCCCTTCCCTGCCTCCTGGGCGGGGGGTGAGCCAGCCTGCGGCTGCAGTGCTCAGCTCAGCCAGTGAGCGGGGCCCTGGCACGGGGGGAGCTGCTGGGCACCGGCGGGGCCACTGCGTTGCAGGTGAGGCCAGCCCCCCCTCCCGTGGCTGATCGGCATGCACCAGTGCCTTCAGGAGACTCGCTCTTTCAAGGCACCGTATTCCCTGGATGTCCCACCTCACTTGTTTTACATTCTGCCTTCCCCTTACGATTCTTCTGTGATCATGACCTTTGCTGACATTTTGTGACTTTGATGAGAACTCCGTGTTATCATATACTACAAACTGCCTTGATAACTTACTCTAGGTGTGGGTATAACGTTCCATGAAGTCACAAGCTTATGGCAACCCTGTAGGGTTTTCAAGGTAAGTGAATAACACAAGTGGCTGGTCGTTGCCTTCCGCTGCATGGTGGTCTCCCATCCAAGTACTAACCACAGCCGATCCTGCTTAGCTTCTGAAAGCTGATGAAGTCAGGCTAGCCTAGGCCATCCAGCACTGTAGAAAGGCAGTGTATACATTGATAAAACTGCAAGGATTGTCATGCCCTTATATAAAGCAGTGGTGCGACCACACTTGGAGTACTGTGTTCAGTTCTACAATTGCATACATCTCCAAAAAGGATATTGAGGAGATAGAAAAAGTGCAGAGAAGGGCAACGAGGAGGATTGAGGGACTGGAGCACCTTCCTTATGAGGAGAGGCTGCAGCGTTTGGGGCTCTTTAGTTTGGAGAGGAGACGTCTGAGGGGGGATATGATTGAAGTCTATAAAATTATGCATGGTGTGGAAAATGTTGACAGAGAGAAATTGTTCTCTCTTTCTCACAATACTAGAACCAGGGGGCATTCATTTGTTAGAAGAAATGCTGGGGGGAAGAGTGGGACTAACAAAAGGAAGTACTTCTTCATAGCGATGTGATTGAATTGTTTGGAATATGCTGCCACAGGAGGTGGTGAGGGCCACTAACCTGGATAGCTTTCAAAGGGGCTTGGACAGATTTATGGAGGAGAAGTCGATTTATGGCTACCAATCTTGAACCTCTTTGAACTGAGATTGCAAATGCCTTAGCAGACCAGGTGATCGGGAGCAACAGCCGTAGAAGGCCATTGCTTTTACATCCTGCATGTGAGCTCCCAAAGGCACCTGGGGGGCCACTGCGAGTAGCAGAGTGCTGGACTAGATGGACTCTGGTCTGATCCAGCTGGCTTGTTCTTATGTTCTTATGTTCTTATGATAAAATAAGCCAGCCTTCACATAACACTAAACATCAGGGTTGTGTTAAGAGCTTCCTACTGAATCTGCCCCTTGATCCGTCAAGGTTGGTATCGTCTACTCAGACTGGCAGCGGCTCGCCAGGGGCTCAGGCGGAGGCCTTTCACGTGAACTGCCGCCTGGTCCTTTCAACTGCAGATGCTGGGGCTTGAACCTGGAATTTTCAGCAGACCAACCAGATGTGCCACCACTGGACCATGGCGTTAGCCTTATATTGAGGGTTCTTACCTTGCCAATATAGGGATAGGAATCATCTGAATTAATGCCTTGGTTCTCCTTTATATACTTGAAGGCCTTGGTCATCGAGCAGCCCTTGCAGCCATCACAACTGCTGGCACAGTCGACCAGGTTCTGGGGGCTGAGGTTCAGCAACTTGCCCGTCTTCCTCTTGAGTTGCCCTTCCAGGGCCCCCACAGAGCTAAAAGCCCAGCAGGATCCGCATATGCCCTGCCAAGGAAGATTGAGGGTGAACCCCGTGGAGAAACCACTGCCAGGGTTATTTGTTCCACACCTGGACCACACGACACTCAACATATCTGTTCCCCCAAAGGAGGCTGCCTGCTGTAACCTGAATGAGTTATTGCTCAGGTTTTGACTCTATTTTTGGTGCGGTTGTGATGGTCTGTTGTTTCTCTGCATAGGCCGAATCATTCCACCACTTAGTGCAGGGAATGTGGCAGTCAGCAGCCCACAAAGGGTCCAAGAGTCTCGTATTTTGGTCTAGGATTGGATTTAGATTGAAGCCACCCGAAGACAAAACACTACAAGCATGATTAAAGGAGATTCATCAAAACTGTGCAAGAAGACCAACAAAAGAACACTGGCAATGAGGAATAAAATAATGATTAAAACATAAAAAAGGTGGAGAGCTAAATTTTATGGTCAGAAGATTAGAGGTGACCAGGGTCTGTTGTCCAATCAAATTCATGCCTGGTGATCTAAGATGCTCACACAACTATTCCTGACAGGTGACCTTAGGGGTCAGTGTGAGATAACAAAGTAGGATTTATTCTGCAGCCACAAACCCTCCTTTCTCATGGTAGCACAGAAATAATTTCATCGGATTAATTAATTGGAATGTGCTGCCATGATTCTCTGGCTTTGACAAGCAAGGGAGTGCCATTTAAGACCGCATTTTACTCCCAGAAACTGGTCCCTTTTCAGTTTCTAAAAGTTAGAGCAGTGCTATGTCACAAGCACAGTTAACTTTCACTCTGTTGTTTGAACGTAAACCTTAAAGCCTGAACCAATGTTTGAAAGAACGAGAAACGGTACAGAGGAACTCAGTTCCTTGACACCGGCTTCGCTTCATCCGGGGTGAGAAATTTGCTGTGGCTGCATCATTTCACCACTGAGTGCCAAAAAACATGGCAGAATTACCTGTCCTCAGAGTAGGAATGTCCAGGACATTGATTCACAGAGAAAAAAAAGAGGAGAATCAACTTTTCTGAAGTTGGATATGTTTTAAAACCAGTTTTGTGTATTCCGCACTTGCGTTACCGACCTAAGTTGAGCTGCGTTCGACCTAAGTGCTCCGCACAGCCACTGGGATCGACGTGGTTTTGTACCAGCTTCACCATGTGTAACGGTCAAATTTCCGACTCCAGTTGGGAACTACTACTTTTTGAGGGAACCACGCTCGAACTCAGCTCGATTCCAGTAAAGTGCGGAATCTCTGGTGCCAGGAGTCCCCCATTCAGCCAATCACAGCTGAGTGTTTCGGGCTTGCGTACAGCTGGCCAATCAAAAAACACCACCTTCGTCCCTCCATTCCTGTGGCAGTTTTTTAAATAACGTGTGTGGGGATAGACGGAACATGGCCGTAGAACAGTAGCCAATCGGAACGGAGCGGCGAAGAGGCACAAGATGATTCCGCCCCCCGAGCTGGGATCAAGCTGGTTGCAGTGGGGAACAACAATGGCTTCGACCTAG
Source organism: Sphaerodactylus townsendi (assembly GCF_021028975.2). Lineage (NCBI taxonomy): Eukaryota > Metazoa > Chordata > Lepidosauria > Squamata > Sphaerodactylidae > Sphaerodactylus > Sphaerodactylus townsendi. The sequence goes on along the minus strand of NC_059425.1, from coordinate 15,226,926 downwards.
GTTAGTACCCATCTCAGGGAACTGGGTCGAACCTATATTACTCGTGTGCGGAATCGCTCAGAGTGCACACTTTCCTCAGCGTCAATCAGGGGAAAAAGTCCACTAAACTGCCAGGAGCACTGAATGACTAAAGGGACCAGCAACCCAACTGGCAATCATGTGAAATCTTCAGCTAACAAATGTCCTTACACAGAAATCACCTGAAAATATGGCTGATGATCCAGCTGCAGGAGCTTAGGGATAACAGAGGAACTGACCTGATTTTTGACAGGAGTGACGTAGCCTTTCTCTCTGTAATCTATGGAGTCGGGTTCCACATTGTTCTGGTCCGACATGTACAGTGTATTATTACTGGGCTTATCAGATGAAGAAGGTTTGAGGCCGGTCATCTTCTGCACCACCTCTTCACTTGTCTGGATGGGGAAAAGGAGCACATGGATGCCTTCTAACTTCAGGAAAAGGGCGGAGTGTCCCTGGGTAGTCCTACCTGATCTGGATGGCCCAGGCTAGGCCAATCTCGACCAATCTCAGAAGCTAACCAGGGTCAGATGTAGTTGGATGGGAGGCCACCAAGAAAGTCCAGGTTTGCCACGCGGCCAGCAATGGCAAACCACCTCTGTTTTTCTCTGTGCTGACCTGGATGATCCAAGCTAGCCTGATCTCGTCAGATTCTGGAAACTAAGCAGGACCCGCTCTGTTTATTACTTAGATGAGTGACCACCAAAGAAGTCCAGAATTGCAAAATGTATAAAGGCATATCTAATAGTTGTTGGGGAAATGCCAAAAACATGAGGGACCTTTTTTCATAAGTGATGGCTATGTACAAAGGCTAAATCCTTTTGGGACATGAAATACAAAAGATACTGAAAACAACAATGGAGAAAAACCCTGAAGTTCTCCTATTGGGATTAACGGGAGATGACATCCCAAATCCATACAGACTGCTTTTCATGTGGTTGTATACTCCTGCAAGGACACTGTATGTGCAGAAACGAAGAGATGAAAAAAATACCAACCAAGGAAGATTGGATACAGAAGGTCACGGAATATTCAGAAATCGCAGAATTAACAACTTGATCAAGTGACGGTAATACAGAAAAATTTTCGGAAAACTGGAAACCTTTTATGGACTAACTTTTGAAAAAAATATGGTGAAAGAGAAACAATTGCAGGATTTGAGGTTGAAAAGATTGAGTACTTTGATTGTGTGTTCCTGCATGGCAGGGGGTTGGATTTGATGGCCCTTGGGGTCTCTTCCAACTCTATGGCTCATTCCGCACATGCAGAATAATGCACTTTCAAACTGCTTTCAGTGCTCCTTGAAGCTGTGCGGAATGGCAAAATCCACTTGCAAACAGTTGTGGAAGTGGTTTGAAAACGCGTTATTTTGAGCGTGCGGAAGGGGCCTATGATTCTATGAGGGCCACCAGTAGCCACAAAGGGCAATACTGCATTAAAAGAATGAACAGCCTGACTCGATACGTTGAGCGCATGGTGCTGTCTTATACTGAATTAGATCATTGGTCCATTACATCAGTATTGTCCATGCTCAAACTGGCCGCTGCTTTCCAGGGTCTCACTCTCTGGTAAAGGCCTTTCACGCCACTTTCAACCTGAACGTACTTTTAAGGATGTATGAAAAAAAATATCCACCACTTCCTTTTGTGCCAAATTCATCGAGTTAAAATCTGGGCGGTCTCCTTCACAAAAACGAAACAGCCACCCCGCTGGTACCGTATATGGTTTTGGAGAAGCGTCGTCCCCAGAAGATCGTATCCACTTACCATATCGCCCAGGGAGTTCATGGCCATTTTAAAAGTCTGTTTTCCTAGGAGATATTCTAGGTTGTGGCTGCTGATATCTTTGAGGTTTTTCTCCCAGTTGAGTCTTCGGGACATTTCGTCCTCCTGTCAGACACAGACAGAGCCAGCTTGTAGAGGTTAACAGCAGGTGGACTCTAATATGAAGAACCAGGTTTGATTTCCCCTCCTCCACAAGGATGGTGGAATCTTATCTGGTGAACTAGATTTATTTCCCCACTCCTACATTCCTGCTGGGTGACCTTGAGCTAGTCACAGTTCTGTCGGAACTCTCTCGGCCCCACCTGCCTCACAAGGAGTCTGTTTTGGAGAGAAGATGGGAAAGGAGTTTGTAAGCCATTTTGAGTCTCCCTACAGGAGAGAAAAGGGGGGGGGTCTTCTTCTTCTTCAACTGTTAAGGCTTGTGGAGTTGGATCCAGAGGTGGGATCCAGCAGGTTCTCACAGGTCCCCGAGAGCAGGTTACTAATTATTTGTGTGTGCCGAGAGGGAGTTACTAATTGGTGATTTTGCCACGTGATTTTTGCCTTAGTGACGCCCCTCCTCTCAGCAGTAGCACGCAGAACTTGAAGCAGTCTAGCAGGAGGTGCACCGGCGTGCGTGGCAGCCTGCGCCTGCATGCATTCGTTTCCCGCCCAAGGACCGGCGCAGCGGCTGCGTCCTTGCCACAGCCCCGCCCAGGAATGCCCCGCCCCTGAATGCCCGGCCACGCCTCCATCGTACCCCGCCCAGCCCTATTGGCGCTACGCCACAGTTTGAATCCCACCACCATGGGAACCTGTTACTAAATTTTTTGGATCCCACCACTGGTTGGAACCTGCAGAACACAGCTGCACAATGCAATCCACAACTGCAGGACAAATTCCTGGTAGCCACAGAGATGGTCTGGGCCAGAAAGCTAGGCGCACATTTATTATATGGAATTCAGCCATTGTCAAGGAAAATAAAACTCAGTTAAATCACAGCAAGGGCAAGCACCAGCTTTATTCCCTCGGCAGCAACAGGGAGAATAACACTAGCACTAATCCACTGGACTGTCCTCTGGCTACGCTGTTGCCTTCCGCCTGTTTGGCCCTGTGGGGCTAGATCTGGCCACGCCCTGCCTGCTGGCAGCACACCTAGCCCTGACTGGACTTCTCTGGCGCTGGGTGGACAGTGATCTTTGGGGAACATACCAAGAGAGACAGTCCTTCACGTACACTGGACCCAGACCGTGTGGGGCTTAGTATATAAAGGCTCATTCCGCACATGCAGAATAATGCACTCTCAAACTGCTTTCAGTGCTCTTTGAAGCTGTGCAGAATAGCAAAATCCACTTGTAAACAGTTGTGAAAGTGGGTGCTGTGTGGTTTCCAGGCTGTATGGCCGTGTTCTAGCAGCATTCTCTCCTGACGTTTCGCCTGCATGCAGGAGAGAATGCTGCTAGAACACGGCCATACAGCCCGGAAACCGCACAGCACCCAAGTGATTCCAGCCGTGAAAGCCTTCGACAATACAGTTGTGAAAGTGGTTTGAAAACGCATTATTTTGCGTTTGCGGAAGGGGCCTAATGCAAGAACCTTGAATTGAATTCAGCGCTCTACCAGAAGCCAGCGCAGCCGGCAGAGCAAAGACCATTTGTGCAACTGCTATGAGGATCCTGCAAGGACCCTCCCTGCTGTATTCTGGACGAGTTGGAGCTTCTGAAGAAGACCCAAGGGTAGCCCTGCCCAGAGCAAACTGCAGTAGTCTAGCCTAGAGGTCACATGGAACACTGTAGCTGGATTCAACTGGGAGAGATATGGCACCAGCTGCTTCGCCTGGCGTAGGTGGTAAAATGCCACTCGAGTGGCATGTGGCATGTGCCACCTGAGACCATTGATATGGAGGCATCTAGGAGCACTCCTGGAACGACTGACTGATTGGCAGGCGCTCAGGGACATATGACCCCATATGTCTGTGGTGGCGAACCTTTGGCACTCCAGATGTTATGGACTACAATTCCCATCGGCCCCTTCCAATTGGCCATGCTGGAAAGGGCTGATGGGAATTGTAGTCCATAACATCCGGAGTGCCAAAGGTTCGCCACCACGGACATATGTCCCCGTGGAAGCTCCGCCCCTGGAGAGGTGGGAAAGATTTCAGTGATTGCCGTGGTGCCGCTGGGCACCATGTTGGAGATCATATAAACCAAACCAAACAAACTGTGCAACATTATCACAACAACGCAGTACCTTGCTATCATATTCCTTCTTGTGTGTCATCTTCCAGAGTTCCCACGGTGAGTCGAGCACCTTGTTTAGGTTGATGCCGGCCTCTGAGAGAGGCAGGAGGGCAGCTAAGAGAGTGATCCGCCACATGCTGGAATGGAAAGAGACTCAGTTGGCGAGGACAGGAATCAGCAGCGTGAAGAGAGCGACACCCCTCCACCGGACAGTCAGCGAGTGGAGGAGAGAGAGGGACAGAGGATGCGCTCACGGCAGGGTGCGTGGCATCTCTCTACCCACTGACCCAGCTTCAGGCACAGTGAGCCAGGCAAGAGCAGAGGTAAAGGATGGTCTCCAATGCTGGTCATGCACATCAAGGAAGGCTGAAAACTTCAGTCAATGCAAGATCTTTCCCAGTCACTGCAGTGGATCCTGCTGGCACAAGGCATCTTGTCCTGAGATGCCCCGAGTGCAGATCCAGCAGGTTCTCACAGGTTCCCGAGAGCAGGTTATTAATTATTTGTGTGTGCCGAGAGGGGGTTACTAATGGGTGATTTTGCCACCTGATTTTTGCCTTAGTTATGCCCCTCCTCTCAGCAGCAGTGCGCAGAACTTGAAGCAGTCTAGCAGGAGGTGCCCCGGCGTGCGTGGCAGCCTGCGCCTGCGTGCATTCGTTTACCGCACAAGGACCGGCGCAGCAGCTGCGTCCTTGCCACAGCCCCGCCCAGGAATGCCCCGCCCCGGAATGCCCGGCCACGCCCCCGTCGTGCCCTGCTCAGCCCCATTGGCGCTACGCCACGGTTTGAATCCCACCACCATGGGAACCTGTTACTAAAATTTTTGGATCCCACCACTGCCTGAGTGGATAGGGTTGCCAACTCTGGCCTGGGAGATACCTGGAGATTTGGGGAGGGTGGAGTCTGGAGAGGGCGGGGTTTGGGGAGGGGAGGGACCTTTGTGGGGTATAATGCCATAGAGCCCACCCTCCAAAATGGCCATCTTCTCCAGAAGAACTGATCTTGGTCATCTGGAGACCAACTGGGAGTCAGCAACCCTAGGTCTGAAGGTGAGGGATGAAGCGAGTTCATGGTGGGGTCAACTCTATTAATAATAATAGAACTACCACTACTGTTGCACTCTGGCTATAACTAATATTTCAAATGCGTATCTCTATATACATGAATTTATTTCAACTTATTTTTGACAACTATAACAAATAGATTCAAGGTCATCCGTATTAATTCAGGTAAGTATTTAGTTCATACTCTCCCATCAGTTCAACATCCTTAAGGTAAGTATTTACTATTGCACTCCCCTTTCTTATGGGGGTCCACTCTATCACCTATGCTCCCCTCTCCCCCACCCCAGCATTCAATCCAATGAAGAGTTCTGGAGAATTCAAAACCTTCCATGCTCATTTGGGGTGTTTGGATTGGCCCCTTGAGAAGACGGTGTGGGGCTTTTAGTTGGGGATTGTGCATCAGCCCAAGTCAGCTACCTGCACCCTAACCTCTAGTGTACAAAAATGAAATAAGGACAAAAGTGCCTCTGGGCACATATAGAGTACCTTCCCTTTAGAAGAAGAGGAGGAGGGCAGAGGTGGGATCCAGCAGGTTCTCACAGGTTCCCGAGAGTAGGTTACTAATTATTTGTGTGTGCCGAGAGGGGGTGACTAATGGGTGACTTTGCCACGTGATTTTTGCCTTAGTTACGCCTCTCCTCTCAGCAGTAGCGCGCAGAACTTGAAGCAGTCTAGCAGGAGGTGCACCGCCCAAGGACCAGCGCAGCGGCTGCGTCCTTGCCACAGCCCCGCCCAGGAATGCCCCGCCCCTGGAATGCCCAGCCATGCCCCCGTCGTGCCCCGCCTAGCCCCATTGGCGCTACGCCACAGTTTGAATCCCACCACCATGGGAACCTGTTACTAAAATTTTTGGATCCCACCACTGGAGGAGGGGGAAGAGGAGGAGTTTGTACCTTGGGTTTGCACCTTGCCTTTATCTCCTGTAAGGAGTCTCAAAGTGGCTTACAAATTCCTTCCCTTCTTCTCCAGCCAGGGTGGCGTAGTGGTTAAGAGCAGGTGCACTCTGATCTGGAGAACCGGGTTTGATTCCCCGCTCTGCCACTTGAGCTGCGGAGGCTTATTTGGGGAACCAGATTAGCTTGTGCGCTCCAACACATGCCCGCTGGGTGACCTTGGGCTAGTCCCAGTTCTTTGGAGCTCTCTCAGCCCCACCTACCTCACATGGTGTTTGTTGTGAGCGGGGAAGAGAAAGGAGTTTGTGACCCCCCTTTGAGTCTCCTTACAGAAGAGAAAATGGGGATATAAATCCAACTCTCCTTCTCCTTACAACAGACTCTTTACCACTAAGGTGTTGCGGTCAACACTTTCCTTTATGGGAAGAAGATGCCGTTGTGAATTCAGAGGTGTAGGAGGCTTTGGGGGGCATCAAAGAATCCCTGAGGAGGTTTACTGGCTCCAGGAGGGTCATGAAATACACCAGGGGGGGGGGGGTGTCAGAGAAAGTAGAAGATGGGTTCCCTTGAGTCACCATGGCTAGTAGCCACTGAGGGGCCTCTCTCCTTGGCTCCCCAAGAGTCCTTTGGTGCTGAACCTTCTGCAGATGGGAATGTGGCAGATCCAAGCAGGAAGCATCAAGAACATAGCTAGATTTCTTAAGACGAGACGAAGAAGAGTTGGATTTATATCCCCCCCCCTTTCTCTCCCATAAGGAGACTCAAAGGGGCTTACAATCTCCTTTCCCTCCCCCCTCCCCCAACAAGCACTCTAAGAACATAAGAATAAGCCAGCTGGATCAGACCAGAGTCCATCTAGTCCAGCTCTCTGCTACTCGTGGTGGCCCACCAGGTGCCTTTGGGAGCTCACATGCACGATGTGAAAGCAATGGCCTTCTGCTGCTGCTGCTGCTGCTCCCGAGCACCTGGTCTGCTAAGGCATTTGCAATCTCAGATCAAGGAGGATCAAGATTGGTAGCCATAGATCGACTTCTCCTCCATAAATCTGTCCAAGCCCTTTTTAAAAGCTAGCCAGGTTAGTGGCCATCACCACCTCCTGTGGCAGCATATTCCAAACACCAATCACATGTTGCGTGAATAAATGTTTTCTTTTATTAGTTCTAATCCCCCCCCCCCCCCAGCATTTTCAATGAATGCCCCCTGGTTCTAGTATTGTGAGAAAGAGAGAAAAATTTATCTGTCGACATTTTCTACCCCATGCATAATTTTATAGACTGCAATCATATCCCCCCTCAGATGTCTCCCCTCCAAACTAAAGAGTTCCAAATGCTGCAGCCTCTCCTCACAAGGAAGGTGCTCCGGTCCCTCAATCATCCTCGTTGCCCTTCTCTGCACCTTTTCTATCTCTTCGATATCCCTGTGAGTTGGGTGGGGCTGAAAGAGCTCCGAAGAACTGTGACACCCAAGGTCACCCAGCTGGAGTGCACAAGCTCATCTAGTTCACCAGAGAAGCCTCCACAGCTCATGTGGCAGAGCGGGAACTCAAACCCAGTTCTCCAGATTAGAGCACACTTGCTCTTAACCACTACACCACGCTGGCTCTCAACCCACCCAAGGGACAGCATGAAAACTTTCAATTCAATAAGCCTTTATTGGCATATACACGATAATATAAAAACACAGTTCCAGTTAAAAAGTGAATAATAAAAAACTTCGCGTTTGTCATACAGTCAGTTTACAAACTTCTGACAAAAACTTTGCCACTATAAGGCAACAATGAAAATCCTGGCAATTTAAAAGCATAACTACTTTATCTGATTCCGTATAATCAATCATAGAGTCTATAGCTTGGGATAACAGACTGGATCGGAGTTCTTGGTGTAATAAGCAGTTCAGGAGAATATGTGGGATGGAATCCAGCTGTCCTATGCTACAGGTACAGAACCTTTTATCGCTTGGGAGACCTTTAAGTCTTCCTCTATGTAGCGGAGATGGCACGATGTTAAATCTAGCCAGCATATAGGCTCTCCTGTGCATGGGGCTTGTGAGCGCTGTAATATAATAGGCTGGGTATCCCTGCGTGAAAGGAATTGACATATTTGTTGGTGAACAAGATTTATTTGCCAAGCTCTGCAGTTGTTGATAGTCCATTGCTAACAGCCTCTCTTTGATGAGGGCAAAAGTTTCAGTGAAGGTTAGCATATTGAAGGAGTCACTGTCAGACAGCATGAAAACAAGGAGTCTGTATACTTTCAACCCCCACCCCCACCACCCCACTTCAACCCTGCTAACCTGTGTCAAACTCAGCCACCGGTCCTTGGCTTTTGAGGTCAGTGGAACAGAAGACAGCCCAGAGGTTGCAGAAGAGGCGCGCCACCACAGCGGCGGCTTTTATGCTGTCAGGCTGCGGGGAAGCAGATTAGGTGCCTCACATGACCTCCTGGCAAGGAGAGAGTCAGCTCCTCAGCCGGGGCGCTGAACTTGGAAGCCAGGCGGGGCGGTGACCCGACTGGAGGCTCTTGTCGTTTGGCTCCGGGAGACATTCCTCGCACCTTGTTCCTGAGGAACGCGAACAAATATCTTCGCTCTGCAAACTCAATGACAACCAGAAATTCCACCAAGGAAAGACAACCTTTGGAAAAACCGGACTCGACTGGGATAGCCCCAGGTCAGCCTGACCTCTTCAGATCTCAGAAGCTAGCAGGGTTGGTCCTGGCTGGTATTTGCCCGGCAGGATTTCAAGGAACACCAGAGGTTTGACGCAGAGTTAGGCAGAAACAAACCACCCCGAGGGTCTTTTTCCTTGAAAACCCCATGAGGCTTTAACCGAGAAGAGTGCAGTGGTTAAGGACCAAGAGGGTTACTTGTTCACAACTAATACTCAACCCAGGGGAAATTGGAAGTCCCTACAATAAACGTACCTATCTATATGTGTGATCTCTGTAATTGTCTTTTGTTGTCAAAGTGTTTCTGGGTAGAAATAAAGATCTTTTAAAAGAAAACCCCCCTGGGGCCGCCATAAATCAGCTGTGACTTGGTAGCAGAAAGAAAGAAAGAAAGAAAGAAAGAAAGAAAGAAAGAAAGAAAGAAAGAAAGAAAGAAAGAAAGAAAGAAAGAAAGAAAGACAGACGAACCAGCCAGATTCTCCACATACTTCTCGTTTCCAGATTCATGGAGAACCAGGGTGGTGTAAGTGGTTAAGAGCACTGGATTCTGATCTGGAGAACTGGGTTTGATCCCCCACTCCTCCACCTGAACAATGAACCTCAATCTGGGAACCGGGTTCAATTCCTTTCTCCTCCACACGAAACCCGCTGGGTGACTTTGGGCCTGTCACAGTTCTTTCAGAACTCTCTCAGCCCCACCTGCCTCACAAGGGGTCTGAGGTGGGGAAGGGAAGCAAAGGAGTTTGTAAGCCGCTTTGAGATTCTTTACAGGAGAGAAAAGCAGGGTATGAATCCAAACTCTTCTTCTCGTTTTATAATGAGCCCTGTGGGATCTTACACAACTCTGCAGAGCCTGTAAGACAGAGATGTTCCACTGGGGTTGGAGCAGGGGTCAGTAACCTTTACCACCCAAAGAGCCATTCGGACCCGTTTTCCACGGGCCCGAAGATCTACTGAGCTGGAGAGGCAGCTTTGCATGGAGCTGCCTCCGGTTCAGCCCCTCCACTCACCTTTCCTTCCAGTGCTGGGCAGGGAAACCCCCTCTGCCTGATGGAGCAGGCAGCTGCCTGCTCCATGGGGCAGAGGGAGGGTGATGACTGTGGGGATGGCAAAGGGGGAATGGTGGCTGCTCTGGAGGGACACACCCACGCTACCTTCTGACCTCCAGGGGCTGGAGGGCAGCATGGACATGTCCCTCCAGCCCCCCAGAGCAGCGCTGGAAGGAGAGGTGAGTGGAGGGGACGCAAAGAGCGGCGCCCTCACGCACAGAGCCGCCTCCAGTTCGGCCCCTCCACTCACCTTTCCTTCCAGCACTGCTCTAGAGGGCTGGAGGGACACTCCCACGCTACCCTCCGATCTCCAGGCCACGCGGAGGCACAGTATAAGGATGAAAGAGCCGCATGCGGCTCCAGAGCCGCAGGTTGCAAACCCCTGGGTTAGAGTGTCATACCGGAGAGACCCAGGTTCAAACTCCTTCTGCCATCCTGTGGCAATTGCTGATCCCACACACTCCATTCAGAAGAAGAAGAAGAGTTTGGATTTATATCCCCCCTTTCTCTCCTGCAGGAGACTCAAAGGGGCTTACAATCTCCTTGCCCTTCCCCCCTCACAACAAACACCCTGTGAGGTGGGTGGGGCTGAGAGAGCTCCAAGAAGCTGTGACTAGCCCAAGGTCACCCAGCTGGTGTGTGTGGGAGTGTACAGGCTAATCTGAATCCCCCAGATAAGCCTCCACAGCTCAGGCGGCAGAGCTGGGAATCAAACCCGGTTCCTCCAGATTAGATACACAAATCAACCCACCGAAACGGGGGGAAACATGCATATAAATGTGGAGAAACATAGGAAGTAGGTTTTTTGTTTTAGCATTCTGCCCTCCTTCTCAGCCCCGTTTGTGTTGAGTATTCTAAATTGGATTGCCCATACTTTATAGATGTTGTAGTTGCCTGTGCATTGTCGTGCAGTAGGGTAAGGTCTCCAGCTGGGCAGCAGCATAGATTGTGCCTGCCCCAGTGCCTGACAGCAAGCTGACCCCCTCATGGGGTCTTGTGCCGTTGTCCTTTTGATTGCCCCCCCACCCAAGTGGGTGTCCTGGAACTGGCCCACTTGGGAAGAGGCAAACAAGCGCTCCCAGCTGCTGTGCTGCATGAGACCCTATTGATGCCAAACCTTACAGAATGCCACTAGTTTCGATCTATGAACAAACCATCCATGCAATCTCAGCGCGGAGTAGTGGTTAAGAGCAGGTGCACTCTAATCTGGAGGAACCAGGTTTGATTCCCCGCTCTGCCACCTGAGCTGTGGAGGCTTATCGGGGGAACCAGATTAGCTTGTGCACTCCCAACACATGCCAGGTGGGTGACCTTGGGCTAGTCGCAGTTCTTTGGAGCTCTCTCAGCCCCACCCACCTCATGGGGTGTTCGTTTTGGGGAGGGAAGGGCAAGGAGATTGTAAGCCCCTTTGAGTCTCCTTACAGGAGAGAAAGGGGGGATATACATCCAACTCTTCTTCTTCATATGAGGGATTCGACTTGAAAAGGACAGACATTGCCAATATTTTCACGTGCTTTCTTTGCGAACTTCCAGTGGTCCGTGATGGCACCTACCTAGCGTCATGAAGAGGGCCTTGGCTCAGTGGTGGAGCATCTGCTTGCCATGCAGGAAGTTCCAGGTTCAATCCCTGGTAGTACCTTTACTTACAAAAGACCAGGTAGTGGGTGATGTGAAAGACCTCAGCTTGAAACCCTGCAGAGTGGCTGCTAGACAGAGCGGCCAAGACTGGTGCAGCAGAAGGATGTCTTCTCTGGTGGAACTATCCAAAACAGAGGGAAAGGGCTTTCCAAGAAAGCCAGTGTGATGTAGTGGCTAAGAGCGGGTGGATTCTAATCTGGAGAACCGGGTTTGATTCCCCACTCCCCCACCTGAGTGGCAGAGGCTTATCTGGTGAACCAGATGTGTTTCTGCACTCCTACATTCCTGCTGGGTGACCTTGGGCTAGTCACCGTTCTCTCCGAACTCTCTCAGCCCCACCTACCTCACAAGGTGTCTGTTGTGGGGAGAGGAAGGGAAAGGAGCTTGTAAGGAGCTTTGAGAAAAGGGGGAGGGGTATCCATCGAAAACTCTTGTTCCATTAAAGCCCTCTTCCTAAATTCAGATTGCTCACCCCAGGTGCACTGGGTCCAGGAAAACCACTTCACAGAGGCGTTCCTCCCATTGGGCAAAGTGGGCAGTTGCCCAGGGTGCCCCCTTGTGGTGGGCGCCAAAAATGCAGCTTCGTTTGTGGGATTGTTTTGTATTTTCAGTGTTTTTTCCGTTTTAGGCCTGCAGGGGATGCAGTTTTTAGGCTAGCAGCACCACAATTTCAGGGAGTTTTCAGGAGACTATCCTGATGATATCACCCAGGTTGGGTGAGGTTTGGTTTAGGGAGTCCAAAGTTATGGACTCCCAAAGGGAGTGCCCCATCCCCCATTGTTTCCAATGGGAGTTAATAGGAGATGGGGGCTACACCTTTGAGGGTCCATAACTTTGGACCCCCTGAACCAAACCTCACCAAACCTGGGTGGTATCATCAGTAGGGACTCACGAAGATACTCTGAAATTTTGGTGCTGCTATCTTAATAATCACACCCCTGACAGCAGGCACCCCCTGCTGTGTTCAGATTTGTGAGTTGGGGCATGTCCTATAATGTGATGGTGACTTTGAAACGACCTGGTGGAAAAAATCATTGTTTGGTCATGGTGGGGGAGGGTGGCCACCCATGGGGGGGGCATCAAACTCAGGTTTTGCCCAGGGCTCCAGTTTGCCTAGGTACACCACTGCCACTTCACAATCACAGGACTGAGTGTTTGGAAACCAGATGGCAGAATTGGTTAAGTTCCTGTTTCCCAAATCTTGGATGAGGCTGCCACAAACTCTTTGGCCTCAGAATTATAGGTCAAAAGGGAAATGAGGAATGAATCAGCTATGAAAATATGAGGAGGTCTGAGAGAACAGGCACTCTATTTAGAACCAGTGGGGTACTTTTAGGAGCGTATTTCCATGGCTTACCTTAGATAAGGCAGAAGCATTATCAGCTAATCAAGGCCTTGGCCGGCTCCAGTATCTTTTTGTGAGCCAGGCTTTGTATGTGAATAATGGGGAATTTCCAGGTGGCAACAAGAAGGAACTGGGGTGCTGTGTGGTTTCCGGGCTGTACGGCCGTGTTCTAGCAGCATTCTCTCCTGACGTTTCGCCTGCATCTGTGGCTGGCGTCTTCAGAGGATCTTCAGAGGAGCAGCAGAGGAGGCATCTTCAGAGGAGCAGCAGTGGCGTAGGAGGTTAAGAGCTCGTGTATCCAATCTGGAGGAACCGGGTTTGATTCCCAGCTCTGCCGCCTGAGCTGTGGAGGCTTCCCTGGGGAATTCAGATTAGCCTGTGCACTCCCACACACGCCAGCTGGGTGACCTTGGGCTAGTCACAGCTTCTCGGAGCTCTCTCAGCCCCACCTACCTCACTGGGTGTTTGTTGTGAGGGGGGAAGGGCAAGGAGATTGTCAGCCCCTTTGAGTCTCCTGCAGGAGAGAAAAGGGGGGATATAAATCCAAACTCTTCTTCTTCTTCTTCATCTGATGGTAGGAATGGAAAGCAAGTGGAGTATATATACTGTGAGGTGAAAAGGTGAGGCCATCTGAAT
>NC_059425.1:15060254-15213530 GCF_021028975.2 Sphaerodactylus townsendi | reverse complement strand
CATTTTTTAAAAAAAATAAAGCTCATAACAGCCATGGGCAAAGGGGAAGCCGATTCAGACAAAGGCTGAGAACCAAACAAAGGCTCTGTTTAATCCTTCATGTCTACTCCTCCAACTCTAAGGTTGCTGCTGTCCAGGTGGTGATACGTGATAACAACTGCACCAATGGCTCCAAACTCAATTATAACGTATTATTCTTAATCGATAAATATTTTGCTGGATCACAGTCCCTGTATATCGTTTCACCATTCATTTACAAAACCAGCAGCAACCTTTGTTGCAGAACAGACCTTGTTATAAACCTCTCCTTTAAAAATAACAAACATCAAAGTGTTGTAGTGCTAGAAGACCCCCGGGCTGGGTCACATCTCATCACAAGGACTTCTTTGGACCCCTCCTACGTAAAAGGCTGCAATTCAGCCCATAATTCCTGAAGTTGTTTGAAGGCATCACTGGGTCCACTTGGCTCAGCTCACTTCAACGCTCCTCTTGCATCCAACAGACTCCCAACCATGTTCAGATGATCCCAAACCCACCGGTTATTCCTTTCTTGCTCGTGTCAAAGGCAGCGAGGAAGAGAAGCCCCCCTCTCATGTTCTAAAAGTGAATCTTTAAACCTTCTCGCACATTTTCCAGCTGTTTCAGATGTTCTTCTGTTTCTGACGAGAACTGGTTTAAGCTCAGCCTAGAAGAGCCAAAGGAAACATCTGTCAAGAGGATTATCCCCCAATGAAATGGACTGACAGTAGGTCTGAGACATACAAAAGACAACAGAGCAGTATGAGATAACCATTAATCGTTTCATGCTCCGATCGCATACCGGGAGCACTACAAACATAGGAAGCTGTCTAATGGTGTGTCAGTTCATTGGTCCACTTAACTCAGTAGTGTCTACTCTGATTGGCAGCCTGTAAGGTTGTGGTGTGTGTGTGTTGACCGACCTTGGAAAGGTTTCTGCCAGAGGCTTTTGGCTCAACGCCTGGGAAGGGGAATTTCGCTGTTTTGGTTATCTTGCACTTGCTTGCTTGTCTGGTGTGAAACTCTGCTTTGTTTATAATCTTTTGGCGGGAGCCAGTCTGTTACCCTGTATAAGCGTTTGATCGAGATCTGGGTTTCAGTTCTCGCATTGCCTGTTTCCGACTAAGAATGCCAGCTCAATAAAGAACTTAACACGGTTGCTTTTGACTGGACTTTACTGGTTCGTTACACAGCCGCTGTTGCAGGTTTTTCAGGCTGTGTGGCCGTGGACTGGTAGGGTTTGCTCCTAATGTTTCACCCGCAGCTGTGGCTGGAATCTTCGGAGGCATGTCATAGTAAGATATGTTTCTCGCTGGGCATTTCAGCTTCTGAAAACTGTGTATGGAGGCATAAGCCTTTCTCCCCTAGGGTTATCAACCTCCAGGTAGGGGCAAGAGATCTGGTCTCCAGGCTACATAGGTCCCTTATTCATTTATTTAAAAGATTTATTCCATTTCTCCTGAAGAAAATGGAAGGTGGGACCTTATGGCATTATACTCTGCTCAGGCTGCTCCCCTCTGTAAACTGTACCCTCCACCGGCTCAACCCCCAAAATCTCTGGGTATTTTGGTAACCTCTTCTTCCCCCCATGCCATAGTTCCAAGCTGCAATGGACTCCCCCAGAGCTTTAAAATGATGTGCCCAGCAGCTCCTCTGAGGCTGCAGGGAAAGCAAGTTGGGTCAGGTAACCCAGGGCCTTTCCCCACTTTTCCCTTGGCCGCCGTCGCTGCGTGCAATTCCCAGCGTGCGGCATCCCTGAGCATGGGGTCATCAAAAGGCACCCTTTGCAAGAGCGCCAGGGATGCCTCGCGCTGAGGGGGCGCAACAGCAGCAGCATCGGGGCAGCTGCGCTGTCGCCGCCCCTCTCGTGGGGAGTGCCGGGGGACCCCGCGCTACTCTCCTCAAGTAGTGCGGGACTTAAGGTAAGTGGGGAAAGGCCCCCAGACCCAATTCACCAAAAAACATGACTTCTAGTTTGGCCCTTAATTTTTTTAATTTTATTATCATATATTTATACTCCATTCATTCCTGGCCGAAACCAGGCTCAGGGTGACTTACATATAGAATTAAAATCACAGTTAAAGGCCAGTTCACACCGTCACTCAGTTTACATGGAGGACGGAGGGACTGTCAACAGATGTGCTTTCCAAGTTGCACACTAGGAACCAAGCACATGCGGGCCCAGTTGGGAGCAGAACCACAGCTCATGGTGAGAAAAGGCTTAAACATCCTTTCTTCCTGCTCCATTTTCCTGACTCGAAAGAGGGCTTTTCTGCGTTCTCATTTTCCAGGCTTGCAAGTTCATGTTTATTCATGTTTTCTTTCTATTCCATGCATGTTTTGCTCCCTCTTGTGGTCGAATCGATGTTACACTGGTTTATGTCCGGCATAAAAACCTGCAATTGAAATCTGCAGGGAGATATGCTGGACATAAAGTGTTGCAACAACAAACAAGCCACAAGAGGGAGCAAAATACAATAGGAAGCAAAACACAGAGGGGAAAACTCCCAAAGAAACAGGAACTTACAAAACCAGGAAAATGAGAATGCAGAAAAGTCTCAGAAAACCACTAGGGAAATTTAGGCATAGCCTCAGGAGCTCAATGCAAATCACATCTACAAGAAGCTGGGAATTAAATTCTCATCTTGCAATTCAAACAGTGCATCTAACAGTGAATCTACTAGATGGACACATGTCCATCTAGTAGACCATAATCAGAGGTGGGATCCAGCAGGTTCTCACAGGTTCCCGAGAGTAGGTTACTAATTATTTGTGTGTGCCGAGAGGGGGTTACTAATTGGTGATTTTGCCACGTGATTTTTGCCTTAATTACGCCCCTCCTCTCAGCAGTAGCGCGCAGAACTTGAAGCAGTCTAGCAGGAGGTGCACCGGCGTGCATGGCAGCCTGCGTCTGTGTGCATTCGTTTCCCACCCAAGGACCGGCGCAGCGGCTGCGTCCTTGCCACAGCCCCGCCCAGGAATGCCCCGCCCCCAGAATGCCCGGCCATGCCCCCGTTGTGCCCCACCCAGCCCCATTGGCGCTACGCCACAGTTTGAATCCCACCACTATGGGAACCTGTTACTAAAATTTTTGGATCCCACCACTGACCATAATGTGTGAATTGGCTCTTTTACTTAATGTGATGGCAGAATTCTGAGTTCCTGGAAATCAGAAATCTCTGTTGGGGCACGTGTGTGTGCTTGCATGCAGAATAACCACATCCTTGATCATACCGGATATCATTAAGAGCAGGAGAATTCAAAATGAGATCACACATCTTTTCATGGCATCTGTCGGTGAAGTAATTGCCATTCAAGTTCAACATTTGGAGGCTAGTGTTCCTGGCGAGAGCAGAGCAAAGGTTTTCGCAGGATGCGTCTGACAAACTATTTTCCTGGATCCTGCCAAACAGAGGGGCAAAAGATAAAGTTTAGCGAGCCTTTGCACATCTTGAAATGCTCAAGGAGAGAGGGGGCATCTTATTTCAGGTCCTCACAACTGCAATCTTGCAGAATCAGATGAGAGGTCTACCTAATTCAAAACTCCCCCCACTTTTCTCATCTCAGCTCCCCATGGCTGCTACACTCACACACTACCAGAAAGCTTTCTCTGACTTTTCTCTAATGGCGTTTCCCCTGTCCCAATCTGCTCCCCATCTTCTTTATTTATGTTATTTATTTTATTTATTATTGCATTTTTATACCGCCCTCCCCCGGAGGGCTCAGGGCGGTGTACAACACTAACAGACAGACAATAAAACAAATAAAATTGAATTAAGACTTAAAATGCAGTAGCATTCAGCTATCAAACCCGATTTAAGTTTAAGTTTAAAATAGATGGCATCTGGCTATTAAAACTCCTCTTAAGAGAGGGACAGTGGGTCTAGAATGTTTCACAGCATGTTTGTTATGGGCACCCACATCAGCAGCTGGTCTCCCCGAAGGCCCGGTGGAAAAGCTCAGTCTTACAGGCCCTGCGGAACTCATTGAGGTGGGAAAGTGGGAAACACGGTCTGTATTCTTTAGGGCTGCCAGTTTCCCCTTGGCCACTAGTGTGTGTGTGGGGGGGGGGGGGGTCTGTAGCATTGCCAGCTCCAGGTTAGGAAATTCTTCGGATTTAAAATCAAAATCATCTCTATGGCAGATTCCGCATGGGCCAAAAACAGCGGTGCAAAAACGGTGTGAAGATGGTGTAAACCCATTTACACCCTTTTACACCATTTTTACACCGCTCTTTTTGGCCCTTGCGGAATCCGCCTATGTTTTCTCTGTTCACAAGGTTTTATCAGTTTTGCTGTATTCTCTGGAATTCTCTGGCTACTGCTCTACCCTTTTCCACTGAATTCTCTGGCTACTGCTCTACCCTTTTCCACTGAAAGATCTCTGAGTGGTCAGTAGTGCTGCAGTGGGAAAGAGAGTAGGGTGCTTCCACAGTAGAAAATAGTCCTGAATGACTGTGAGTATTATAACTTGCATGCTAGCAGTGGTGCAAATCTGATGGGATTTGGCAAGTGCCAGTCACACAATCCAGTAATGAAGGAGTTAATTGTTGCATGCTAATTAGTTAGTGAAGTCAGAAGTCAGTGACCAGGTAATTGATACCTATTGGTTGGGTGGGCTACATGCAGGTCTGCACGTAGGCTTTAGATATATCTTCTTTGTGTTGCACTCTGCACGTGGTCAGTTCACTCTATCCATAGCTTAGTAGCCATGTAATAGTCTAAACAGCAAGCTGGCTGTTGGTGCTAGCTAGTAAGAAAGATGTTTATCGTTTTTCTTCCAAGTTTCCCTTCCCTGTAGTAAGTAAACTTTATCTCAGTAAAGCAGCTGGTCTCTGCCTCATTATTGCATTAACTCTGCTAATTAAGTATTTGTCCACACGACAAAATCGCTTCCCCCTCAGACTGCGCTACCCCCGTTCTGCTGCCCCAGAGAGAGTTTAACTTACTAGAAGCAGGGGGCAAGTGAGCAGTAAGTTTGTGGGGGTTGGGGTGAGCAGGCAGTGGCCCTGATTTGGTGTTTGTGACAGCAGGAGGGTGGGTGGGGGGATGGGAATGTGTGTGTTTTTGCATTCAAATGGGGGGGCGGGGCGGTGGGAAACAAGGTAAGCACTAAGACCCAAAAGGAGCATTCTACAACAAAGAAGGTTCCAGGAAGTAGCAGGAGATGGATATACAATTCTACTTTGATCTTTTGGTGGAAAACAGTTAGCTTTTGTTTTTAGTTTGGATACCGGCTTGTGCTTTTTCATTTCTCTGCATGCACCCAGGCGATGGTCACTTACACCAGCTCCCTTATTTCGCACTCTGGATTTCCGAATGCCTTCAACAGATAGGACAAGCCCTGGTCCTGCAGTTTGTTTTTGCTCAGATCAAGTCTCCAGAGGGTCCGGTTTTCTAACAGAGCTAAACTCAGGTCTTCACAGCACGGTTCGGTAAAGGCGTTCTTTGCTAAGCTAGAGGCCAAAAACAGAAGAAGGAAGGGAAAAGTGGGAAAAATCAAGTCATGCAGTGCTGGTATCCCTGAGAATTTTAATTTTGCTAACTGAAACCCCCGAAGTTTCTAGTCCTCTCTACCCTTGGAGACATCAAAAGCCTTCCAGACATCAAAGAGACTCTGTTATGCTAATGGGCCTTCACTATACTTTACGATCAGTTTCTCACATTCCCTTGATTTGCAACATGTAGGCCCCTTCCGCACAAGCAGAATAATGCACTTTCAATCCACTTTCAATGTACTTTGAAGCTGGACTTTACTGTGTGGAATAGAAAAATCCACTTTGAAATCATTGTAAAAGTGGCTTGAAAGTGCATTATTCTGCATGTGTGAAAGGGGCCGTAACAAACTAAGGCCGCTTCCGCATGGCCACGCTGGGGGTTGGGTCTGCATACATGACGCCGACCCAACCCAACTGGTTCGTGCGAACGGTCCCGGTAACGACAGGAAAGACAGCGCCCCCCTGCGCCGTCGCCCAATCGACTTACCTTACCTGCGACCTTCTGGCGCGTCGCCGAGGCCAGGGGACACGCCCCCCTGCCCTGCGCGACCGCTCCGGAGTTTTCAAAAAACCTCGCTCAAGGAGCGAGGTGGGAAAATGGCGGCTTCACGCCACTGGGGGGGAGCGAGGGCGGTGCGGCTGTGAACCAGCTGCGCCCCCCCATGCGAACAGATCCCTAGGGACGGCGTTTTTGCCGTCCGTAGGGCGCTGTAAATGGCCCATGCGGAAAGGGCCTAAGAGTACCCAAGTGCTGGCGCCTGGCACTATCTCTTTACACCAGCCTTGAGAATCTAATGGCTGCAACATTCCTGTCTTGTTTTACTCTGCCTTTGAGATGGGGTGTGAAAGTTGGGAGGGGAGAAAACTCGGAGATAAAAAGTTGCACCCAAAGTCAGTTCTTTTGGAACTGGCTTTCTTAGCCATGCCGATGTCTGTCAACAAAGCCTTCTGATTTGAAATCTAGAGTCATGTATTGGTCTGCAGAACTGGAGCTTGACAGATTGTGACCTTTGTTTATTAATTGCTAAGCATGCAAATAGGTATGAGAGGAGGGGAACGGTTAGATCAATAGTGGCTTCTGTCACCGTGATGCTGAAGGTTTCCCAAAATTCCACAACCACAGTGTAACTCAGGTGACTCATTTCCATTCCTACCTTTGTCCCTGAACAAAACCATCCCCAGATATGAGCAGAAAGAAGTCACACAAACGGACACCAAAATTCCCAAATTAAAATTTGCAAACTCAATTATAATGTTTAGGACTGACGGGCCTAAAAAGCTAGTTGTTACTTTCTTGCTTTAAAATGTAGTTTCTTTGGCGGTTTCTGCACAGCCAAGGGAGAGACCCTGCATCGGCATTAATTATGCTGATGCAGACTCTGGGGCTGTTCGCACAAACGGCCCCATGGGATGCGCAGCTGTGGGAACAAGCTCTGCACAGCTGCGTATTTCCCTCCCCGGCCCCAATTCCTCGTTACCTTCTGCTGGCAGCCACGTCGCTCTATTGTCGCTCTCCTATCGTCGCTCTGAGGAGGGAAGGGGACACACCCCCATGGCCACAGCGATGGCTGAAGCACCGGAGACCAGGGGGCGTGTCCCCTTCCCTCCTCAGAGCGACGATAGAGCGACGCGGCTGCCAGAAGAAGGTAACGAGGCGTTTGGGGCCGGGGAGGGGAGGGGAAAACGCTGGCTTCCACCCGTTGCTGTTCGCACGGCAGCAGATGGAAGCCGGCATTTGCAGGAAAACTCGTTCCCCAAGCGAGTTTTGAATACACCATTTTGGCGGGCACAGAGTGCTGCTGCATCGATTTGGCAGCGGCGCCTGTGCAAAGGGTCCCCGCCAAAACGGTGTTTTACCAGGCTGAAGCCGTTGCTTTCAGCCCGTGCAGAAACTGCCTTTGATTCTATTTCCCTTTCCTTCTGCATTACCTATATCAATCTAGCACTGATCAAAAGCTGTATCCTTGAATCATACTGGCAAAACATCTCAAAGGAATCAAGATCAACTATTCCCAAATCAAGATGGGAATAGCGCCTTAAAGACAAACAAGACTTTCCAGGGTGTCAGCTTCTGAGAGGCAAAGCTTCTTTAATCAGATCTAATGTATGTGATAAAGACAGCTTTGACCCTCGAAAGTTTATAACCTGGAAAATCTTATTGGTTTCTATGTTGCTTCTGGAAATCTGGCCATTCCTGCACAGATCCCTGAAAATGTTTGCAAAACATTTACAAAACGTTCTCTATCTCCCACCCCACTCCTTTGTCCACGCTCATTCCCTCGAAATGATTCCTTGCCGCCATTTATGCCAGTTTTTTTGCAAATCTGTAGATCCAATACTATGAAGCTTCAAAGCCTCGTGCTGTGATTCTCTAGGGGTCATGTATTTGAAGCTACAAAGACATGACCTCCCCCACCCCAAATTTAAAAAGTGACATAAATACAGTGCAAGACAGCCCGCACGAGCTCAGAAAATGGCGCCAAAGAGGAAATCTGGGGACAGCAGAGCAGTGTGGGAAACACCAGGGGTGGCGCGAGGGAGAACTGTGCTTGGGACACGTGTGCGCCCTGCGTCCCCCCCCCCCACGCCTCTACCCCGGAATGTCCTGGAACGCCCTCGCACGCACCCCGGCCCCCTTGGCGCTTCGCCACTGGGAAACACTGTAAAGAGATCTGCACAGCAAATGAAAACACTTCCACAAAAGAATCACTAAAGAAGAGGATTCATTTAATGTTCTCAGGCTGAAAGTAAAACATTTTGGGGAAAAAACATGTGGAATTCCACGGAGGAAACGTTTTATTTTCTGCCTCAAAACGTTTTATTTTGGTTGTGCGGAAAGGGCTACCTGCTCTTCTTCTGCGGACCAACATGGCTGCCCTCAGAAACTATTTCCAAATCAACTTGTTTGTGAATATGTTCTGATTTCGCCTCCAACCCACTCCCTGCAAGGATTTGCAATGAGTCATCCAGAGGCTATGTGGAAGGCAAGCAATACCTGAGGATCTCCAGTTTGCAGTCCGAATGTTTCAAGGCACAAACAATATCCTTTACTGCCGCATCCTTCAGGTCGTTGTTGCGGAGACTGTGAAGGAAAGGAGGAAGGACACAACGGCATTGGCATTTGCTGTGCTCAAACTGTCCCGTTCGAACACGGGATTGTCTTCTTTTCCCAAAAGCGCCACTCTATTGCCTTGGAAGATCCCTGCGGATTCCCTCCTAGAGGGTCTGTGCGCACCCGAAACGAGAGCATCAAAAGCACATGAAGCAGCATTCCTTTAACTCAGAGGTCTTCAAACTATGGCCCTCCAGATGTTCAGGAACTACAATTCCCATCAGCCTCTGCCAGCATGGCCAAGTAGCAGGGCTGATGGGAATTGTAGTTCCTGAACATCTGGAGGGCCATAGTCTGATTCTCACTTATATGTTTTAGACTCTATCTGTTATTGTCTGGAGAATAGGGAGCACCCCATACCCCAGGGCAGTGGTGTCGAACCTATGGCACGGATGCCATAGGTGGCACTCAGAGCCCTCTCTGTGGGCACATGCAAACAGAGTCCCCCCCTCCCACACATCTAGGCTGGCCTGGGCAGCTGGGCTCTATTAGCATTAAACCTAATTTTGGGGAAGCAGTGTAGGTAACCTTGTTAAGCGCTGTTAAACCCCACTGATTTTCATGCGAAGAAATAAAGCGCAGTCTTTTACCTGGGAGTAAGCTCAGTTGATGGCAATGGGGCTTGCTTCTAAGTAAACCTTCCTAGGGTCGTGATTCACCCGTTGGAAGAGTTGCACGGTTGCTTCAAAGCAAAGTCACCAACTACCACCAAGTAACGCACGCCTCGGAGCCGACTGTTTTTTTCTAAACTAAAACCTTAGTATTCAGGTTAAATTGCCGGGTTGGCACTTTGCGATAAATAAGTGGGTTTTGGGTTGCAATCTGGGCACTCGGTCTCGAACAGGTTCACCATCACTGCCCCAGGGTCTGAAATCGGGGCCTAGCCGAGTGAGTTACCCTGAACTGGGTATGAAAGTTTCAAAAGCCTCTTCAGACCTTTGGGATGTGCAATAGCAGCCTTTGTAATTTGCAAGAAAGATGGAACTTTTGGATTGTCCACGTTTAGAAGGACCCTTTGTGGGCTCAACAGCTGAGGTAGCACCCCCCCCCCCGATGTGATAATCTGGGTGAGTGAGGCTGCTTCAGGGTCACCAGCTGAGGCAGCCACCGTTACCCCCCAGTGCTGACAACCTCCCCTAGGGCAGTGGTGGCGAACCTATGGCACGGGTGCCAGAGGTGGCACTCAGAGCCCGCTCTGTGAGCACGCATGCACAGAGTTTGTCATGTGGGGGAAATTGCCCCCCCCCCCACATCTAGGCTGGCCTGGGCCACTGGACTTGATGTGCGTGCACCTCAGCGAGCAGGGAGGACTCGGCTGGCAGGCCTGGTGCCTGTGCTCCAGGTGGCTGCTGCCCGGGGGGGGGCAGAGATGCTAGAGAGGCACAGAACAGCACATGTGGGACTTGATGGAGGCTACAGCAGGCTGGCCCCTGCTCGAGGGGGTCATTCAGGTTAAATTGCTGTGTTGGCACTTTGCGATAAATAAGTGGGTTTTGGGTTGCAATCTGGGCACTCGGTCTCGAAAAGGTTCGCCATCACTGCCCTAGGGCCATCTGGACTGGCGTGCCCACTGCAGGCTCAACAGCAAGGTAGCACTCCCTTCCCCTCCAGTGCTGATCTGAGCTGGTGGATCAGCTGGAAGCCTACAGGTTGAGTCAGCCACCCCCCTAGGCCTGGCCCAACCAAGTTACGTTTACGACATATCCAGTCCTCATAAGAGTTCAACACCCTTGTTTGTCATCCTCGAGTTTCCCTCCACTCTCGTACCTCAGTTCTCTGATCTTGTGCAGCTGAGGGCCGAGCCGGTGCAGCCCTTCCACCTGGATGAGGCAAGAGTCGAGGTTTAGACACGCAATCTGTCTGCAGCAACCGAGGACGTAAGCAAGGATGATACAATCGACCGGCATGAGGAACAGCTCTGAGAAGTCCACGTGAGCAGTCTCCGCAAAGGCCTGACGCGTGAGAAGGCTATTGTGAGCCTCAAAAAGCAAATGGAAGACATTCACGGCCTTCCTTTTATTTTCCGTGCCTTTTCTTCTGCCACCGGCGTCCATGCTCAGGAAAAATTTCCAGTCCGTGTTGGCGAGCCATTCAATGACACGCTTAGTGGTCACCTCAGAGAACTTCCCCAGTAGTGCCTCTAGGGGTGCTCTTGTTGCATGATGAGAGAGGCCACAGAGGAAACGAGAAAAAATTTCATACTCCCCACCGTGGTTATTCAGAGCTGCCGACATGGCGTCGTTGAAATTCTGCTCCTGGAAGTTCAAGTAATGGGAAATGGCGGCAAAAAACTCTTGAACTGTGAGGTGAACAAAGGAGTAGACTACAGAGGCTGAGCCTCCGCCCCGGATATTCTCCACCAGGAAGGCTGTGAAGAAAGGAGACCTGTCCACATTGAAGGCATCTAAAAAGTTTTGGTCAAAGACAAAGGTGCGGTTGTGGAGGCCATAATCAGCCAACTGGCCCAGCTTTATCATCATCTCCCGCACGTCCGGAGATGTAGAGAACTGCCTACTGTGGTAGGTCAACATGTGCTTGAGATAGCTTACAAAGAGCTGGGTCATGGTTCTTGGGAGGGGTTCAGGCCGCCCCGTCTTGAAGGTAAAGCAAGGTTGCAACGCAGTGCAGGTAATCCAGCAATAAGAGGGATTGTAGCAGAGGGTGTAGAGAACTTGGCTGTCCCTCACGTAGGCCAAGGCCTTATTGGCGACCACATCGTCTCCAAAGAAGTTGTGGAAGTATCTTTCTCGTTCCCGGGAAAGGAAGCCCACGATGTTGACCACTCTGTGGAGGATTCCGGTCTCCAAATAGAGAAGTTTGTTGGGCCGGCTGGTCAAGAGGACAGAACAGCCTTCGAGAAGTGTGTGTTTGAGCAAGCTGGCCACAATCATGGTGACCGGTTTCACGTCTCCGGCCTGCGAGCAGAGCTCTTGGGATCTGTTCCTGCTCAAATCCAGGTCGCTGTTGCTCTCGTCCAAGCCGTCAAAAATGAACAGCAGTTTCTTCGGCTCCCGTAGAATCCTCGGCAGCTTGTCGCTTAATTGGGGGTACTCCTGTTGGATTAGCCGTTCCAAACTAGTCCGCCCCAAGTCATTGAGCTCACGGAACTTGAAGAAAAAAACAAAAGCAAATTTCTGGTGGTGTCTCCCCGTGGCCCAGTCAAACACGAACTTCTGCACTAGGGTGGTCTTTCCCACCCCGGCTACCCCGCTGACCATCACCGATTGGGGCAAGTGGCGAGATCGAAAGCACCAGCGGAAAAGACGGTCTAGGGTGATGCGCTCCAGCTCTGCTTGGGTTTTGTGGCGCAGGCGATACTCGTTCAGCTCGCCAGCAGCTGCCAGGGCCTCGTGTTCCTCCGTGCTCTGTTTCCTGAAGTGGACATCTGAGACCATGTTTATCTCCACGTAGCGACTGAGGATGGAGAAACCCTGCCCTTCACACTGAGCCTGATAGCCGCTTTCTTTCAGTGTCCTGGTTTGCTCCCTTAGAATACTTTTGTGCTCATCCTGGCAAACTAAGCAGAAGAAGAATAAAATAATAATTAAATTGCCGTCAAGTTTCATCCGATTGACTCCATATTGTTTTCAAGGCAAGAGACAAACAGGCGTGGTTTGCCATTGCCTGCCTCTGCATAGCAACCCTGGACTTCCTCAATGGTTTCCCATCTACCATATATACTCGCGTATAAGTCTACTTTTTCAACACATTTTTTGTGCTGAAAGCTCCCCCCTCGGGACTTATATGCGAGTGAGGGTCCCACTTCATTCCTGTGTGGCGTTCCCCCTATCCCATCTTTGCTCTCCTCTGCCTTCTACTCTGCCTCTCCCCTTTCAGCCGCTTTCTCAGTCTCCTTCTCTGCTTCACTCTCCTTTTCACCTTCTTTCTCTGTCTCCCCCCTTTCGTAGCCGCTTTCTCAGTCTCACTTCTCTGTTTCACTCTCCTCTGCCTCTTTCTTCTCTGCCTCCCCCCTTTCAGCTGCTTTTTCTGTCTCCTTCTCTGCTTCTCTGGCTTCCTTGCTCCTCTCTTTCTCTGTCTCCCCCCTTTCAGTCATTCTCAGTCTCCTTCTCTGCTTTGCTCTCCTTTGCTCCTCTCTTTCTCTCTCTGTCTCCTTTCAGTCATTCTCAGCCTCCTTCTCTGCTTTCCTTTGCCTTCTGCTCTGCCTCCCCCCTTTCAGCCTCTTTCTCAGCCTCCTTCTCTGCTTCGCTTTCCTTTGCCTTCTTCTCTGCCTCCCCCCTTTCAGCCGCTTTCTCAGCCTCCTTCTCTGCTTCGCTCTCCTTTGCCTTCTTCTCTGCCTCCCCCCTTTCAGCCGCTTTCTCAGTCTCCTTCTCTGCTTCGCTCTCCTTTGCCTTCTTCTCTGCCTCCCCCCTTTCAGCTGCTTTCTCAGTCTCCTTCTCTGCTTCACTCTCCTCTGCCTTCTTCTCTGCCTCCCCCCCTTCAGTCAGCTTTTCTCAGTCTCCCTCTTCTCTGCTTCTCAGCTTCTCCTCTTTTGCTCTCTTTCTCTGCTCCTCCCCCCCTTTCAGCTGCTTTCTCAGGGGTCCTTCTGCCTCTCTTTCCCTTCTGCTTCTCTGCCTCCTCCTTTGCCTCCTCTTTCCTCTGCCTCCCCTTTCTTAGTCCGCTTCTCAGTCTCCTTCTCTGCTTCTGCTCTCCCTCTGCCTTCTTTCTCTGGCCTCCCTTTCAGTCATTTCAGTCTCCTTCTCTGCTTCAGCTTTCCCTCCTTTGCCTCTCTACTCTGCCTCCCCCCTTTCAGC
Organism: Sphaerodactylus townsendi; assembly: GCF_021028975.2. Lineage (NCBI taxonomy): Eukaryota > Metazoa > Chordata > Lepidosauria > Squamata > Sphaerodactylidae > Sphaerodactylus > Sphaerodactylus townsendi. Next base: position 15,200,152 of record NC_059425.1, on the reverse strand, counting down.
TGTTTCTTTCTCAGTCTCCTCTGCTTCTGTCGCTTCCTCCTTTGCTCCTCTCTTCTCTGCCTCCTTTCAGCTGCTTTCTCAGTCTCCTTCTTCTACTCTGGCTCTCTCAGCCTCCTGCCTTCTTCTCTGCCTCCCTTCAGCCGCTTTCTCAGTCTCCTCTCTGCTTCAGCTCTCCTTTTCTACCTCTTCTCTGCCTCCCCCCTTCTCAGCTGCTTTCAGTCCTCTTCTCTGCTTCACTCTCCTCCTGCCTTCTTCTCTGCCTCCCCTTCAGTCAGCTTTCTCAGTCTCCTTCTCTGTTTCCACTGTCCCTTCTGCTCTTCTTGGCTTGGCCTTGCCCTTTCAGCTGCTTTCTCTCTGCCTCTGCCTTCTTTTCCTCATGGGCGGCCGGCCCCTGGCTCCTCGGCGGGTGACAGCTTTCAGTCGATCTGGGTGAGCTGGACAAGCTTTCAAGTGGGATGGAGGAGGCTCTGTGGCAGGAGGACCTTGGGATTTCAGCGAGACGGGGGTCAGTGGCAGAAATCTCCCAAATAGCACCCCATCAGATTCCTATTTTTATTTTGAAATTCTGCCAGTAGCTGCTGCATTTCCCACCCTAGGACTTCTATAACTCGAGGTCAATAATGCGTTTCCCCAATTCTCTCTTTGTGGTAAAATTAGGTGCCTCGACTTATATTTGGGACGACTTATACACGAGTATATACGGTAAGTATTGCCCATGGCTGACTTTGCTTAACTTCTGAGATCTGATGAGATTGGGCTTACCTGAGTTATCCAGATTAAAGTGCGTGCCATCAAGCTGCAATTGACTCATGCTGACCTTATGAAGTTCAGCCTCATGTAGTTTTCAATACAAGTGATGAGCAGAGGTGGTTTGCCGTTGCCTGCCTCTGCGTAGCAAGCCTGGACTTCCTTGGTGGTCTCCCAGCCAAATACTGAGCTTGTTTAGCTGAGCTCAGGTTGGTCAGGACTGCTCAGGCTGCTACAAAACAGCACAGAGGCCATCCAGGTAGGCCAAGCACCAATAAACAGAGGATTATGCCAACAGCACTAATTTCTGAATTGCTATACTTCAGAGAGAGAGGGTGGACTCAGATGACTCAATCATGTGGATTAATCTCGTGGTGGGAGGGAAGGCAGCAGGGTGCAGCCCAATCCCATCAAATTACAGAAGCTAAACAAAGTCACTACCTAGAAGGAAGGCTATGCAAAGGAAGGCCATCACAAACCACCTCTGCTTCTCCCTTGCCTTGAAAGCCCCTTGGAGAGGTCGTTATATGTTGGAAGCTAAGCAGTGTCAGTACTTGGATGGGAGACCACCAAGGCAAATTCTGCAGAGGAAGGCCATGTAATACCACCTCTGATTCCCACTTGCTTTTAAAGCTCCTTGGTGGGCTACCATAAGCCAGCTGTGACTTGCCAGCACTTACGTACATGGCCATCATTTATGTTTTAAAAAACATGTCCTGAGTTAGCATTTAAAGGGTTCTAGGACAGACTTCTAGGTTGAAAGTTGGAGGATTACCTGGGTCCCAAGGGTATGGATGAAGAGTTGGATTTATATTTCCCCTTTCTCTCCTGTATGGAGACTCAAAGGGGCTTACAATCTCCTTTTCCCTTCCCCCCTCACAACAAACACCCTGTGAGGTAGGTGGGGCTGAGAGAGCTCCGAAAAGCTGTGACTAGCCCAAGGTCACCTAGCTGGCATGTGTTGGAGTACACAAGCTAATCTAGCTAACCAGAGAAGCCTCCACAGCTCAAGTGGCAGAACAGGGAATTAAACCTGGTTCTCCAGATTAGAGTGCACCTGCTCTTTACCACTACACCACACTGGCTCTCATGAAGAGCACATGCTTTTGCTGAAGGGAAAATTAGGGTCTTAGCCAATGACTGAATTGGGGACCTCCAGGGAAAACTATACTTTAAGTTTCTCAATGGAAAAACGGTGCAAGATAAATTAAATAAACATTTTTAAAAAAAAAAATGACATGGGAATCTATTACATAACAAATAAGGCATTATGTTGCTCCAGTCCTTTTGGAAAGAACACAATGCAAGTGTATTGTTTGGCAATCTGGATGTATTGCCATCATCTTCCCCCTCATCTGAATTTCCAGGAGAACTGGCAGCAATACATCCAAACTGCTTGATGATGCATTTGAATTGTAGGTAGGAGCAACAGGACATTGCAATATTAAGTTATAGCAATTTGGCACATCTTATAAAAGTTAACTTCTAGTCCTTTCTGTTGTGCAGATATAATGGAAAAGGCAAAGGTCAGCCATGATTAAAATTAAATTTTAATTAAAGCTGAGAATGAACTTGTAGATTGTGGAAAGGCATCATTAAAACACTATAGCAATCTAGCAGTTATTGTGTTTTTTAAGCCAGATCCTAAGCCCTTTTAGTTGCACTGATATTTTACTATTTTAATAGAATGGCAGGATGCACCATTTTAAAGAAATGAGTACTAATAAATAAGGCATGAGACCAGTACAAAGTAAGGGAGCAACTGATGCCTTTCCAAATTTCTTTGGTACTATGCTTAATTTCTTTATGTTAATTGCTCAACATACTCAATTGGAACCAGAAATATTACTACGAAAGTCTCTGGCGCTCTAGTACCTTTTATGTCCTGATCAAGGTTATATCCACTTTCATTCAGGAGAATCTCTTCTAACAGTGCATCACCTTTGGAAAACAAAGAGCAATAGTTGGCAGTGAAATTTGAAAAAGTCTAACCCCCCCCCCCCCCCCGAATCATTTGAACTCCTAGTTCACTTCCACCCAGTGATGGAAATAACCTGTTTCTTTCTACCCTTCACACAAACCCGCTACTTAAAAAAACAACAACATTTGTTTTACAATGCATTCGCAGCTACGCAGGCGCAAACATTTAAATCCACAGAGCCAGCCCATTTTTGCTGCATTCTAACTGGCTGTTCCTGTTTGGCTGCAGCCTGATTGATTATTTCTAGCTCCCCATGCTTCCTGCATTTTGATTGATAACAAAATTTGTCCAAAAAGGGAGCAAAGCAATATGTCCCATCAAGAAGAAGAAGAAGAAGAGTTTGGATTTATATCCCCCCTTTCTCTCCTGTAGGAGACTCAAAGGGGCTGACAACCTCCTTGCCCTTCCCCCCTCACAACAAACACCCTGTGAGGTAGGTGGGGCTGAGAGAGCTCCAAAGAACTGTGACTAGCCCAAGGTCATCCAGCTGGCGTGTGTGGGAGTGCACAGGCTAATCTGAATTCCCCAGATAAGCCTCCACAGCTCCAGCGGCAGAGCGGGGAATCAAACCCGGTTCCTCCGGATTAGAGTACACCTGCTCTTAACCACTGCGCCACTGCTGCTCCTACAAGAAAGATCCAGGGAAATAAGGAGCAGGGAACGGTGCCGAAGAAGAAGAAGAAGAAGAAGAAGAAGAAGAAGAAGAAGAAGAAGAAGAAGAAGAAGAAGAAGGAGGAGGAGGAGGAGGAGGAGGAGGAGGAGGAGGAGGAGGAGGAGGAGGAGGAGGAGGAGGAGGAGGAGGAGGAGTTTGTATTTATATCCCCCCTTTCTCTCCTATAGGAGACTCAAAGGGGCTGACAATCTCCTTGCCCTTCCCCCCACACAACAAACACCCAGTGAGGTGGGTGGGGCTGAGAGAGCTCAGAGAAGCTGTGACGAGCCCAAGGTCACCCAGCTGGCGTGTGTGGGAGTGCACAGGCTAATCTGAATTCCCCAGATAAGCCTCCACAGCTCAGGCAGCAGAGCTGGGAATCAAACCCGGTTCCTCCAGATTAGATACACGAGCTCTTCGCCTCCTACGCCACTGCTGCTCCTGCTGCTTACCGTTGTGGATGATTTCCTCCACCATCCCTTGGAGGTTGGGGTGAGCCCATCTGTTCCTCAGAGCAAAGAAGCACGTCCACAGGCCAAGGGCGGCGTCTTGCCTCTCAGCAAGAATGTCGTTCACCAGCGTCTCTGCAGCTTTGGTTGAATCCTGACGTTTCTCCAGATCCACATAAATCTGGACAGAACGGAGCAAAGTCAAAAACGGCCAGCAGCCCTCACAGCCACGACCGTCTGCCCATGAGGTGAAGTGGGAAACACCATCATCTGGCGCTAAAGCTGTGGCTGTCAGGCCTCGGTGGCTCTTTTGAGGACCACCCTCCTGCGCTTTGAAACATCTGCTCCCAGAGGATCAAGTACGCTGCCAGCCTCCATGAAGTGCAGGTCTGAAGCCTGTGAGAGGAAATGGGGTCGCCAACCTGCTGAGATCCCTCCCCTCTCCCAGACCCCACTCCCCAAATCTCCAGGAATTTCCCAACCCAGAGTTGGCAACTTTAGCATGTACAAGTGAATATATGATTGAAACTATGCATTTATTCAGGTCCTCGTCTCCAGGTTCATTTGCAAAGTGATCATCTGTTGGCTCTTTCTTACAAACAGATGGAGACATGTAACTTGAGAACAGGGCTGGAGGAGGAGGAGGAGGAGGAGGAGGATTTATACTCCATCTTTCTGTCCTGAATGGAGACTCAAGGTGGCCTACAAGCTCCTTTCCCTTCCTTCCTCTCCCCACAACAGACACCTTGTGAGGTAGGTGGGGCTGAGAGAGTTCTGAAGAACGGTGACTAGAGAGGACAACAAGGCCCATCTTGGCATACTGGAGTTAAGTAAGGTGACCAGATTTTCACCTTTGTAACGCGGGACGCACGCGTGCACGCGGCTGCAGGAGCGCACTGCCTTTTCCGGCGCTCCCCGGTTTGGGAAGCGCCCCAGAAGGCAGTGCGGCAGCTTTAAAAAAATCGGGAGAATTTAAAAAACCCGCGGGACGCGGGACAAATTGCTCAGAAGCGTGACTGTCCCGCCAAAAGCGGGACGTCTGGTCACCTTAGAGTTAAGAGATGTTGCTTCCTCCAGGGAGATGGTGGTATAGCTCCCAGGTTCCACCCTTTGCAGTGTTTGATTCTAGCCTTTCCTACAAAGAACTGCAAAGCACGGCTACCTGAGCTTTTTGATAATCGATGACCCTCCTGGTTGTCAGTTCCTGAAGCACCATAGGAATATCATTTTCAATGACGTAGATAAACTCCGGCCGGAAATGTTCACTGAGCCTCAGCAGCTGTCCAGATGAGAAATTCCTCAGATGCTGGACGAAGGCTTCAACATCCGCTAAGGAGAAAGGGCAATGAAGTTGCACATCACTAAAACCCATAACTTGTTGTCTTGGGATAGGTCTCTTGAAACTATCATCTCTGAATGCAAGGCATTTCAGGGAGGGAGTTCGCAACCATAGTTTTATCTCTGTACCTCAGAAATCTGTTTAATTAGTTGCTATTGATGGCACAGAATGACAGCCAATAAAGAAAGGCAGTAATTTACACTGGCCGCTTGCCCTGCCCTTTTCCCTCAGAAGGGAGAGTGGCATCTCTTAGCAGCAGGGCCTTGTCAGTAGTGGCTCCCCACTTAGAGGATATTCGATTTCACAAGGACTATGAAACTATCTCCTTTTGGGCCTTTAGAAAACAATTCTAAACAGCTTATTCCATCAGGACTTTTGGGAGTACAACTTTCTCCAAAGTTTTATTTATATAGCTATTTTGGAAGCCTGCGAATGTTTCCATAGTAAAAATTAAAAATTAAAAAAAAATTGAAAACCAAGCTGCATTTAAAATAAGCCAGTCGAAACGAACCTTCCCGTGAATTTCCATGGACGTTTGTGATACAGCATTGCCGCTAAATGTTCAAGGTGGGTACAAATTTAATCAATCCATGTCAGACAGGAATACAAAGATACATACAGAAACCTACCTTCCGTTACGGGGCCTCTATTGTCGAAGGACATTGTGGTTAGGCTCCAACAAGGAAGTCTTTCACAGAAGTCTGAGGGAGAGAGACAGAAAGAGATGGTCCCATTGGGGAAATGGTTCACTTGGGGATCACTAAAAATATAATGTATGTATTTTTAAAAGATAGTATAAGCATCTTTTTGGCTCCGCCCCACCTCCCCTGCTCTACTTCCCCCCTCCCCTGGGAGGACTTTTTAAAACTTTATTTCAACTTCAGGCATAGTTATCATTTTAGATCTATCAAAATAATGATAGATCTAATATAGGAATATTGAAATAACAAGCCTCTCTCTCCTTCCACAGCAGCAGCAGCGACAGGAAATATGTGTGTTTGTGTGGAGGGGGAGAGAATATCAGCTCTAGGACACATTCCCCTTCTTCAGCAGCACACGGTCCAGGGAATTGCTTTGCCTCTTTCATGGGTGGGTGGGGGGATTATTTTTGGAAATGGCTACAATATCAATGTAACTCCAATAATAGAAATATCGGTATAACAGTAATTTAAAGGCTTGTCGAAGGCTTTCACGGCCAGAATCACTGGGGTGCTGTGTGGTTTCCCCCCCCCCCCCCCACCCCCCCCCCCCCCCACCCCCCCCCCCCCCCACCCCCCCCCCCCCCCACCCCCCCCCCCCCCCACCCCCCCCCCCCCCCACCCCCCCCCCCCCCCACCCCCCCCCCCCCCCACCCCCCCCCCCCCCCACCCCCCCCCCCCCCCACCCCCCCCCCCCCCCACCCCCCCCCCCCCCCACCCCCCCCCCCCCCCACCCCCCCCCCCCCCCACCCCCCCCCCCCCCCACCCCCCCCCCCCCCCACCCCCCCCCCCCCCCACCCCCCCCCCCCCCCACCCCCCCCCCCCCCCACCCCCCCCCCCCCCCACCCCCCCCCCCCCCCACCCCCCCCCCCCCCCACCCCCCCCCCCCCCCACCCCCCCCCCCCCCCACCCCCCCCCCCCCCCACCCCCCCCCCCCCCCACCCCCCCCCCCCCCCACCCCCCCCCCCCCCCACCCCCCCCCCCCCCCACCCCCCCCCCCCCCCACCCCCCCCCCCCCCCACCCCCCCCCCCCCCCACCCCCCCCCCCCCCCACCCCCCCCCCCCCCCACCCCCCCCCCCCCCCACCCCCCCCCCCCCCCACCCCCCCCCCCCCCCACCCCCCCCCCCCCCCACCCCCCCCCCCCCCCACCCCCCCCCCCCCCCACCCCCCCCCCCCCCCACCCCCCCCCCCCCCCACCCCCCCCCCCCCCCACCCCCCCCCCCCCCCACCCCCCCCCCCCCCCACCCCCCCCCCCCCCCACCCCCCCCCCCCCCCACCCCCCCCCCCCCCCACCCCCCCCCCCCCCCACCCCCCCCCCCCCCCACCCCCCCCCCCCCCCACCCCCCCCCCCCCCCACCCCCCCCCCCCCCCACCCCCCCCCCCCCCCACCCCCCCCCCCCCCCACCCCCCCCCCCCCCCACCCCCCCCCCCCCCCACCCCCCCCCCCCCCCACCCCCCCCCCCCCCCACCCCCCCCCCCCCCCACCCCCCCCCCCCCCCACCCCCCCCCCCCCCCACCCCCCCCCCCCCCCACCCCCCCCCCCCCCCACCCCCCCCCCCCCCCACCCCCCCCCCCCCCCACCCCCCCCCCCCCCCACCCCCCCCCCCCCCCACCCCCCCCCCCCCCCACCCCCCCCCCCCCCCACCCCCCCCCCCCCCCACCCCCCCCCCCCCCCACCCCCCCCCCCCCCCACCCCCCCCCCCCCCCACCCCCCCCCCCCCCCACCCCCCCCCCCCCCCACCCCCCCCCCCCCCCACCCCCCCCCCCCCCCACCCCCCCCCCCCCCCACCCCCCCCCCCCCCCACCCCCCCCCCCCCCCACCCCCCCCCCCCCCCACCCCCCCCCCCCCCCACCCCCCCCCCCCCCCACCCCCCCCCCCCCCCACCCCCCCCCCCCCCCACCCCCCCCCCCCCCCACCCCCCCCCCCCCCCACCCCCCCCCCCCCCCACCCCCCCCCCCCCCCACCCCCCCCCCCCCCCACCCCCCCCCCCCCCCACCCCCCCCCCCCCCCACCCCCCCCCCCCCCCACCCCCCCCCCCCCCCACCCCCCCCCCCCCCCACCCCCCCCCCCCCCCACCCCCCCCCCCCCCCACCCCCCCCCCCCCCCACCCCCCCCCCCCCCCACCCCCCCCCCCCCCCACCCCCCCCCCCCCCCACCCCCCCCCCCCCCCACCCCCCCCCCCCCCCACCCCCCCCCCCCCCCACCCCCCCCCCCCCCCACCCCCCCCCCCCCCCACCCCCCCCCCCCCCCACCCCCCCCCCCCCCCACCCCCCCCCCCCCCCACCCCCCCCCCCCCCCACCCCCCCCCCCCCCCACCCCCCCCCCCCCCCACCCCCCCCCCCCCCCACCCCCCCCCCCCCCCACCCCCCCCCCCCCCCACCCCCCCCCCCCCCCACCCCCCCCCCCCCCCACCCCCCCCCCCCCCCACCCCCCCCCCCCCCCACCCCCCCCCCCCCCCACCCCCCCCCCCCCCCACCCCCCCCCCCCCCCACCCCCCCCCCCCCCCACCCCCCCCCCCCCCCACCCCCCCCCCCCCCCACCCCCCCCCCCCCCCACCCCCCCCCCCCCCCACCCCCCCCCCCCCCCACCCCCCCCCCCCCCCACCCCCCCCCCCCCCCACCCCCCCCCCCCCCCACCCCCCCCCCCCCCCACCCCCCCCCCCCCCCACCCCCCCCCCCCCCCACCCCCCCCCCCCCCCACCCCCCCCCCCCCCCACCCCCCCCCCCCCCCACCCCCCCCCCCCCCCACCCCCCCCCCCCCCCACCCCCCCCCCCCCCCACCCCCCCCCCCCCCCACCCCCCCCCCCCCCCACCCCCCCCCCCCCCCACCCCCCCCCCCCCCCACCCCCCCCCCCCCCCACCCCCCCCCCCCCCCACCCCCCCCCCCCCCCACCCCCCCCCCCCCCCACCCCCCCCCCCCCCCACCCCCCCCCCCCCCCACCCCCCCCCCCCCCCACCCCCCCCCCCCCCCACCCCCCCCCCCCCCCACCCCCCCCCCCCCCCACCCCCCCCCCCCCCCACCCCCCCCCCCCCCCACCCCCCCCCCCCCCCACCCCCCCCCCCCCCCACCCCCCCCCCCCCCCACCCCCCCCCCCCCCCACCCCCCCCCCCCCCCACCCCCCCCCCCCCCCACCCCCCCCCCCCCCCACCCCCCCCCCCCCCCACCCCCCCCCCCCCCCACCCCCCCCCCCCCCCACCCCCCCCCCCCCCCACCCCCCCCCCCCCCCACCCCCCCCCCCCCCCACCCCCCCCCCCCCCCACCCCCCCCCCCCCCCACCCCCCCCCCCCCCCACCCCCCCCCCCCCCCACCCCCCCCCCCCCCCACCCCCCCCCCCCCCCACCCCCCCCCCCCCCCACCCCCCCCCCCCCCCACCCCCCCCCCCCCCCACCCCCCCCCCCCCCCACCCCCCCCCCCCCCCACCCCCCCCCCCCCCCACCCCCCCCCCCCCCCACCCCCCCCCCCCCCCACCCCCCCCCCCCCCCACCCCCCCCCCCCCCCACCCCCCCCCCCCCCCACCCCCCCCCCCCCCCACCCCCCCCCCCCCCCACCCCCCCCCCCCCCCACCCCCCCCCCCCCCCACCCCCCCCCCCCCCCACCCCCCCCCCCCCCCACCCCCCCCCCCCCCCACCCCCCCCCCCCCCCACCCCCCCCCCCCCCCACCCCCCCCCCCCCCCACCCCCCCCCCCCCCCACCCCCCCCCCCCCCCACCCCCCCCCCCCCCCACCCCCCCCCCCCCCCACCCCCCCCCCCCCCCACCCCCCCCCCCCCCCACCCCCCCCCCCCCCCACCCCCCCCCCCCCCCACCCCCCCCCCCCCCCACCCCCCCCCCCCCCCACCCCCCCCCCCCCCCACCCCCCCCCCCCCCCACCCCCCCCCCCCCCCACCCCCCCCCCCCCCCACCCCCCCCCCCCCCCACCCCCCCCCCCCCCCACCCCCCCCCCCCCCCACCCCCCCCCCCCCCCACCCCCCCCCCCCCCCACCCCCCCCCCCCCCCACCCCCCCCCCCCCCCACCCCCCCCCCCCCCCACCCCCCCCCCCCCCCACCCCCCCCCCCCCCCACCCCCCCCCCCCCCCACCCCCCCCCCCCCCCACCCCCCCCCCCCCCCACCCCCCCCCCCCCCCACCCCCCCCCCCCCCCACCCCCCCCCCCCCCCACCCCCCCCCCCCCCCACCCCCCCCCCCCCCCACCCCCCCCCCCCCCCACCCCCCCCCCCCCCCACCCCCCCCCCCCCCCACCCCCCCCCCCCCCCACCCCCCCCCCCCCCCACCCCCCCCCCCCCCCACCCCCCCCCCCCCCCACCCCCCCCCCCCCCCACCCCCCCCCCCCCCCACCCCCCCCCCCCCCCACCCCCCCCCCCCCCCACCCCCCCCCCCCCCCACCCCCCCCCCCCCCCACCCCCCCCCCCCCCCACCCCCCCCCCCCCCCACCCCCCCCCCCCCCCACCCCCCCCCCCCCCCACCCCCCCCCCCCCCCACCCCCCCCCCCCCCCACCCCCCCCCCCCCCCACCCCCCCCCCCCCCCACCCCCCCCCCCCCCCACCCCCCCCCCCCCCCACCCCCCCCCCCCCCCACCCCCCCCCCCCCCCACCCCCCCCCCCCCCCACCCCCCCCCCCCCCCACCCCCCCCCCCCCCCACCCCCCCCCCCCCCCACCCCCCCCCCCCCCCACCCCCCCCCCCCCCCACCCCCCCCCCCCCCCACCCCCCCCCCCCCCCACCCCCCCCCCCCCCCACCCCCCCCCCCCCCCACCCCCCCCCCCCCCCACCCCCCCCCCCCCCCACCCCCCCCCCCCCCCACCCCCCCCCCCCCCCACCCCCCCCCCCCCCCACCCCCCCCCCCCCCCACCCCCCCCCCCCCCCACCCCCCCCCCCCCCCACCCCCCCCCCCCCCCACCCCCCCCCCCCCCCACCCCCCCCCCCCCCCACCCCCCCCCCCCCCCACCCCCCCCCCCCCCCACCCCCCCCCCCCCCCACCCCCCCCCCCCCCCACCCCCCCCCCCCCCCACCCCCCCCCCCCCCCACCCCCCCCCCCCCCCACCCCCCCCCCCCCCCACCCCCCCCCCCCCCCACCCCCCCCCCCCCCCACCCCCCCCCCCCCCCACCCCCCCCCCCCCCCACCCCCCCCCCCCCCCACCCCCCCCCCCCCCCACCCCCCCCCCCCCCCACCCCCCCCCCCCCCCACCCCCCCCCCCCCCCACCCCCCCCCCCCCCCACCCCCCCCCCCCCCCACCCCCCCCCCCCCCCACCCCCCCCCCCCCCCACCCCCCCCCCCCCCCACCCCCCCCCCCCCCCACCCCCCCCCCCCCCCACCCCCCCCCCCCCCCACCCCCCCCCCCCCCCACCCCCCCCCCCCCCCACCCCCCCCCCCCCCCACCCCCCCCCCCCCCCACCCCCCCCCCCCCCCACCCCCCCCCCCCCCCACCCCCCCCCCCCCCCACCCCCCCCCCCCCCCACCCCCCCCCCCCCCCACCCCCCCCCCCCCCCACCCCCCCCCCCCCCCACCCCCCCCCCCCCCCACCCCCCCCCCCCCCCACCCCCCCCCCCCCCCACCCCCCCCCCCCCCCACCCCCCCCCCCCCCCACCCCCCCCCCCCCCCACCCCCCCCCCCCCCCACCCCCCCCCCCCCCCACCCCCCCCCCCCCCCACCCCCCCCCCCCCCCACCCCCCCCCCCCCCCACCCCCCCCCCCCCCCACCCCCCCCCCCCCCCACCCCCCCCCCCCCCCACCCCCCCCCCCCCCCACCCCCCCCCCCCCCCACCCCCCCCCCCCCCCACCCCCCCCCCCCCCCACCCCCCCCCCCCCCCACCCCCCCCCCCCCCCACCCCCCCCCCCCCCCACCCCCCCCCCCCCCCACCCCCCCCCCCCCCCACCCCCCCCCCCCCCCACCCCCCCCCCCCCCCACCCCCCCCCCCCCCCACCCCCCCCCCCCCCCACCCCCCCCCCCCCCCACCCCCCCCCCCCCCCACCCCCCCCCCCCCCCACCCCCCCCCCCCCCCACCCCCCCCCCCCCCCACCCCCCCCCCCCCCCACCCCCCCCCCCCCCCACCCCCCCCCCCCCCCACCCCCCCCCCCCCCCACCCCCCCCCCCCCCCACCCCCCCCCCCCCCCACCCCCCCCCCCCCCCACCCCCCCCCCCCCCCACCCCCCCCCCCCCCCACCCCCCCCCCCCCCCACCCCCCCCCCCCCCCACCCCCCCCCCCCCCCACCCCCCCCCCCCCCCACCCCCCCCCCCCCCCACCCCCCCCCCCCCCCACCCCCCCCCCCCCCCACCCCCCCCCCCCCCCACCCCCCCCCCCCCCCACCCCCCCCCCCCCCCACCCCCCCCCCCCCCCACCCCCCCCCCCCCCCACCCCCCCCCCCCCCCACCCCCCCCCCCCCCCACCCCCCCCCCCCCCCACCCCCCCCCCCCCCCACCCCCCCCCCCCCCCACCCCCCCCCCCCCCCACCCCCCCCCCCCCCCACCCCCCCCCCCCCCCACCCCCCCCCCCCCCCACCCCCCCCCCCCCCCACCCCCCCCCCCCCCCACCCCCCCCCCCCCCCACCCCCCCCCCCCCCCACCCCCCCCCCCCCCCACCCCCCCCCCCCCCCACCCCCCCCCCCCCCCACCCCCCCCCCCCCCCACCCCCCCCCCCCCCCACCCCCCCCCCCCCCCACCCCCCCCCCCCCCCACCCCCCCCCCCCCCCACCCCCCCCCCCCCCCACCCCCCCCCCCCCCCACCCCCCCCCCCCCCCACCCCCCCCCCCCCCCACCCCCCCCCCCCCCCACCCCCCCCCCCCCCCACCCCCCCCCCCCCCCACCCCCCCCCCCCCCCACCCCCCCCCCCCCCCACCCCCCCCCCCCCCCACCCCCCCCCCCCCCCACCCCCCCCCCCCCCCACCCCCCCCCCCCCCCACCCCCCCCCCCCCCCACCCCCCCCCCCCCCCACCCCCCCCCCCCCCCACCCCCCCCCCCCCCCACCCCCCCCCCCCCCCACCCCCCCCCCCCCCCACCCCCCCCCCCCCCCACCCCCCCCCCCCCCCACCCCCCCCCCCCCCCACCCCCCCCCCCCCCCACCCCCCCCCCCCCCCACCCCCCCCCCCCCCCACCCCCCCCCCCCCCCACCCCCCCCCCCCCCCACCCCCCCCCCCCCCCACCCCCCCCCCCCCCCACCCCCCCCCCCCCCCACCCCCCCCCCCCCCCACCCCCCCCCCCCCCCACCCCCCCCCCCCCCCACCCCCCCCCCCCCCCACCCCCCCCCCCCCCCACCCCCCCCCCCCCCCACCCCCCCCCCCCCCCACCCCCCCCCCCCCCCACCCCCCCCCCCCCCCACCCCCCCCCCCCCCCACCCCCCCCCCCCCCCACCCCCCCCCCCCCCCACCCCCCCCCCCCCCCACCCCCCCCCCCCCCCACCCCCCCCCCCCCCCACCCCCCCCCCCCCCCACCCCCCCCCCCCCCCACCCCCCCCCCCCCCCACCCCCCCCCCCCCCCACCCCCCCCCCCCCCCACCCCCCCCCCCCCCCACCCCCCCCCCCCCCCACCCCCCCCCCCCCCCACCCCCCCCCCCCCCCACCCCCCCCCCCCCCCACCCCCCCCCCCCCCCACCCCCCCCCCCCCCCACCCCCCCCCCCCCCCACCCCCCCCCCCCCCCACCCCCCCCCCCCCCCACCCCCCCCCCCCCCCACCCCCCCCCCCCCCCACCCCCCCCCCCCCCCACCCCCCCCCCCCCCCACCCCCCCCCCCCCCCACCCCCCCCCCCCCCCACCCCCCCCCCCCCCCACCCCCCCCCCCCCCCACCCCCCCCCCCCCCCACCCCCCCCCCCCCCCACCCCCCCCCCCCCCCACCCCCCCCCCCCCCCACCCCCCCCCCCCCCCACCCCCCCCCCCCCCCACCCCCCCCCCCCCCCACCCCCCCCCCCCCCCACCCCCCCCCCCCCCCACCCCCCCCCCCCCCCACCCCCCCCCCCCCCCACCCCCCCCCCCCCCCACCCCCCCCCCCCCCCACCCCCCCCCCCCCCCACCCCCCCCCCCCCCCACCCCCCCCCCCCCCCACCCCCCCCCCCCCCCACCCCCCCCCCCCCCCACCCCCCCCCCCCCCCACCCCCCCCCCCCCCCACCCCCCCCCCCCCCCACCCCCCCCCCCCCCCACCCCCCCCCCCCCCCACCCCCCCCCCCCCCCACCCCCCCCCCCCCCCACCCCCCCCCCCCCCCACCCCCCCCCCCCCCCACCCCCCCCCCCCCCCACCCCCCCCCCCCCCCACCCCCCCCCCCCCCCACCCCCCCCCCCCCCCACCCCCCCCCCCCCCCACCCCCCCCCCCCCCCACCCCCCCCCCCCCCCACCCCCCCCCCCCCCCACCCCCCCCCCCCCCCACCCCCCCCCCCCCCCACCCCCCCCCCCCCCCACCCCCCCCCCCCCCCACCCCCCCCCCCCCCCACCCCCCCCCCCCCCCACCCCCCCCCCCCCCCACCCCCCCCCCCCCCCACCCCCCCCCCCCCCCACCCCCCCCCCCCCCCACCCCCCCCCCCCCCCACCCCCCCCCCCCCCCACCCCCCCCCCCCCCCACCCCCCCCCCCCCCCACCCCCCCCCCCCCCCACCCCCCCCCCCCCCCACCCCCCCCCCCCCCCACCCCCCCCCCCCCCCACCCCCCCCCCCCCCCACCCCCCCCCCCCCCCACCCCCCCCCCCCCCCACCCCCCCCCCCCCCCACCCCCCCCCCCCCCCACCCCCCCCCCCCCCCACCCCCCCCCCCCCCCACCCCCCCCCCCCCCCACCCCCCCCCCCCCCCACCCCCCCCCCCCCCCACCCCCCCCCCCCCCCACCCCCCCCCCCCCCCACCCCCCCCCCCCCCCACCCCCCCCCCCCCCCACCCCCCCCCCCCCCCACCCCCCCCCCCCCCCACCCCCCCCCCCCCCCACCCCCCCCCCCCCCCACCCCCCCCCCCCCCCACCCCCCCCCCCCCCCACCCCCCCCCCCCCCCACCCCCCCCCCCCCCCACCCCCCCCCCCCCCCACCCCCCCCCCCCCCCACCCCCCCCCCCCCCCACCCCCCCCCCCCCCCACCCCCCCCCCCCCCCACCCCCCCCCCCCCCCACCCCCCCCCCCCCCCACCCCCCCCCCCCCCCACCCCCCCCCCCCCCCACCCCCCCCCCCCCCCACCCCCCCCCCCCCCCACCCCCCCCCCCCCCCACCCCCCCCCCCCCCCACCCCCCCCCCCCCCCACCCCCCCCCCCCCCCACCCCCCCCCCCCCCCACCCCCCCCCCCCCCCACCCCCCCCCCCCCCCACCCCCCCCCCCCCCCACCCCCCCCCCCCCCCACCCCCCCCCCCCCCCACCCCCCCCCCCCCCCACCCCCCCCCCCCCCCACCCCCCCCCCCCCCCACCCCCCCCCCCCCCCACCCCCCCCCCCCCCCACCCCCCCCCCCCCCCACCCCCCCCCCCCCCCACCCCCCCCCCCCCCCACCCCCCCCCCCCCCCACCCCCCCCCCCCCCCACCCCCCCCCCCCCCCACCCCCCCCCCCCCCCACCCCCCCCCCCCCCCACCCCCCCCCCCCCCCACCCCCCCCCCCCCCCACCCCCCCCCCCCCCCACCCCCCCCCCCCCCCACCCCCCCCCCCCCCCACCCCCCCCCCCCCCCACCCCCCCCCCCCCCCACCCCCCCCCCCCCCCACCCCCCCCCCCCCCCACCCCCCCCCCCCCCCACCCCCCCCCCCCCCCACCCCCCCCCCCCCCCACCCCCCCCCCCCCCCACCCCCCCCCCCCCCCACCCCCCCCCCCCCCCACCCCCCCCCCCCCCCACCCCCCCCCCCCCCCACCCCCCCCCCCCCCCACCCCCCCCCCCCCCCACCCCCCCCCCCCCCCACCCCCCCCCCCCCCCACCCCCCCCCCCCCCCACCCCCCCCCCCCCCCACCCCCCCCCCCCCCCACCCCCCCCCCCCCCCACCCCCCCCCCCCCCCACCCCCCCCCCCCCCCACCCCCCCCCCCCCCCACCCCCCCCCCCCCCCACCCCCCCCCCCCCCCACCCCCCCCCCCCCCCACCCCCCCCCCCCCCCACCCCCCCCCCCCCCCACCCCCCCCCCCCCCCACCCCCCCCCCCCCCCACCCCCCCCCCCCCCCACCCCCCCCCCCCCCCACCCCCCCCCCCCCCCACCCCCCCCCCCCCCCACCCCCCCCCCCCCCCACCCCCCCCCCCCCCCACCCCCCCCCCCCCCCACCCCCCCCCCCCCCCACCCCCCCCCCCCCCCACCCCCCCCCCCCCCCACCCCCCCCCCCCCCCACCCCCCCCCCCCCCCACCCCCCCCCCCCCCCACCCCCCCCCCCCCCCACCCCCCCCCCCCCCCACCCCCCCCCCCCCCCACCCCCCCCCCCCCCCACCCCCCCCCCCCCCCACCCCCCCCCCCCCCCACCCCCCCCCCCCCCCACCCCCCCCCCCCCCCACCCCCCCCCCCCCCCACCCCCCCCCCCCCCCACCCCCCCCCCCCCCCACCCCCCCCCCCCCCCACCCCCCCCCCCCCCCACCCCCCCCCCCCCCCACCCCCCCCCCCCCCCACATGAAATCCAATATTTCCTAAGCCAGGATATACAGGGCAGGGTTACAGGTGCCAGAGGTGGCACTCAGAGCCCTCTCTGTGGGCACGCACAAACAAAGGGTCTCCCCCCCACACACACATCTAGGCTGGCCTGGGCCGTTGGGCTCAATTATTAGCATTAAACCTAAGACCTAGCTTTGGGGAAGCAGTGTAGGTAACCCTGTTAAGTGCTGTTAAACCCCACTGATTTTCATGGGAATAACTAAAGCACGATCCTTTACCTGGGAGTAAGCTCGGTTACTGGCAATGGGGCTTGCTTCTGAGTAAACCCTCCTAGGGTCGTGATTCACCCGTTGGAAGAGTTACACGGTTGCTTCAAAGCAAAGCCACCGACTACCACCAAGTTTACTCCTGAGTAACGCGCGCCTCGGAGCCAACCTTTTTTTCCTAAACTAAAACCTCAGTATTCAGGTTAAATTGCCGTGTTGGCACTTTACGATAAATAAGTGGATTTTGGGTTGCAGTTTGGGCACTCGGTCTTGAAAAGGTTTGCCATCACTGACCTACAGCATAACCCTAACCAAACAGTCCCCAAACAGGCCCACTACGGGTGGCATCCTTGTGCTGCCGCCCTTCGGCCGCTGCCCGAGGTAACTGCCTTGGGTTGCTGGTGGAACTCCTGTTGTAGCTGCCAGACTTCACTCCCTGCGGATGTTTCCAATGGAGTGGGTAGGGAAGGACTCTCACTCCTTCCTATGGGCAGCAGGCGGCAGCTCACCAGGTTGACTTCTGTTGGGCTGGCTGGCAGGCAAACCAACAGGGAGGCTCTGTCCCAGGCTGCCTTGGGCTGCTGGTGGAACTCCTGATGGTGGAACTTCTGTGGTGGAACTTCTGTGTTGGTCCCCCATCCAAGTACTAACCAGGTCTGACCCTGCTTTGTTTCTGGGATCTTGATCACTCAAACAATTAACCCAAATAAATGGGCCAAGTGTGAACACAACAGCAATCAACAAAACACAAACTCCTGGCTGTATGATAATGTCACACTGTAAACAAATACAAATATATTTCTAAAATATGTGAATAGGTCAAGTACAGGCGCAGCCAAGTTGGCAAACTATACGGGCCTTTCCCAATAAACAGGAAAAAAAAAAGTATTGTCGAAGGCTTTCGTGGCTGGATTCAACTGGTTGTGGTGGGTTTTCGGGGCTGTGTGTCCGTGGTCTGGAAGATCTTGCTCCTAACGTGGACACAGTGTGTAACAGACTTCCCTCTGTGATACCCCTCTGAAGATGCCAACCACAGATGCAGGGGAAATGTTAGGAACAAGATCTACCAGACCACGGCCACACGGCCAGAAAACCCACAACAACCAGTAAAAAAAGTCTTTATGTAGGGAAGGCGCAGAAGTCTGAAGTGGATTGTATAAGACAGGGGTAGGGAACCTGCGGCTCTCCAGATGTTCAGGAACTACAATTCCCATCAGCCTCTGTCAGCATGGCCAATTGGCCATGCTGGTAGGGGCTGATGGGAATTGTAGTTCCTGAACATCTGGAGAGCCGCAGGTTCCCTACCCCTGGTATAAGAGAATCCAAACCCAGCAAATCCGGACATCCTGGAACAATCTTATGAATTCAGACACAGTTTGCCAATTTGTGTTCCATTCCTTGTCGCACGCCAGTGGGTGTGAGTGCGAGATGCTCCCAGCAAACCACAAGAAAGTTGTCGAGATGCATTTGGCTTGAGCCGCCGCCGCCGCCCCCCCCCCCCCAGTGTTGTGCAGAAGTGCCTCTGATCTCTTCACCTGGCAGAATCCATGCAGATGACAGAACATTTGCCAGACACACGCCCTTGCAGCCAATGTCTCTCAGTTATTCCAGGCACACCTTTAGACTCTCTTATCTCTCTCCCCTGCTGTGGGCAAAGGCCGAGGGGTGTGCCGTAGTTAGAACTGCGAGACAGTTGGGGTTTGGACGCCACCTCTGTAAAAATGGGCTTACCGGTATGTGAGTTATGATGCTGCTACTGATTTT
This sequence comes from Sphaerodactylus townsendi, assembly GCF_021028975.2. Lineage (NCBI taxonomy): Eukaryota > Metazoa > Chordata > Lepidosauria > Squamata > Sphaerodactylidae > Sphaerodactylus > Sphaerodactylus townsendi. Next base: position 15,181,748 of record NC_059425.1, on the reverse strand, counting down.
AATGGGTTTTTAACATACCTACTGATTTATATTGTTATATTATGTTTATTTTGTTTGTTGTTAGGTTTTATTGTATACCACCCTGAGCCCTTCAGGGGTAGGGCGGTCTATTATTATCATCATCATCATCATCATCATCATCATCATCATCATCATCATCATCATCATCATCATCATCATTATCATTATTGTAGATTTCACAGCTGCCAGATCTTTAGCTGGTTGTTGGCCTTCATTACAATTCGAGCCTCACCCAGAGGCCTAGGAAGTTGTAATGTATCGGCATAGTATTCATGCGGATCCCAGCAGGGCTGCCTTCTGAATTTGACAGATGTTTTTATTATTATTATTATTATTATTATTATTATTATTATTATTATTATTATTATTATTATTATTATTATATGGTAGATTTCACAGCTGCCAGATCTTTAGCTGGTTGTTGGCCTTCATTACAATTCGAGCCTCACCCAGAAGCCTAGGAAGTTGTAATGTATCGGCGTAGTATTCGTGCGGATCCCAGCAGGGCTGCCTTCTGAATTTGACAGATGTATTATTATTATTATTGTTGTTGTTGTTGTTGTTGGTTGTTGTTGTTGTTGTTATATGGTAGATTTCCTGGCTTCTGAATCACTGTAGCAGTTGTTGGCCTTCATTACAATTCGAGCCTCACTTAGAAGCCTAGGAAGTTGTAATGTATGGGCGTAGTATTCGTCACGTGGATCCCAGCAGGGCTGCCTTCTGAATTTGACAGATGTTTTATTATTATTATTATTATTATTATTATTATTATTATTATTATTATTATTATTATTATTATTATTATTATTATTATTATTATTATTATTATTATTATTATACACATAATAACACAGCACAAGTGTCTGGAATTCATCTCTGAATATCGAGTCCTTCCCAAGGACCTAGGATATTAGAGGTATTTGCGTAGAATATGTGCAGTTCCTAGAAGTGCTGCTTTCTGCAGCATGTGGACTGATGTTCTGTCCAAGTTTAGGCTTTCCAGATGTTTTTCAAGATTTCTTGGGATTCCTCCTAGAGCACCCAGGCTACTGGTGAGATTACTGTTGTTCTTTTTTGCCACAATCGTTCAACTTCAATTTGTAGGTCCTTGTATTTTGTGATCTTTTCCAGCTCTTTGTCCTCTACCCTGCTGTCACCTGGCACAGCTTGTGTCGATGATCCAAACATGTTTCTTCTCTATCACTGTTATGTCTGGGGTGTTGTGTGCCCAGGTGTCACCTTGTCTAATCTGTATTCATAAGAAGTCCCAGAGTATTTTTGCTTCTTCATTTTTTTTTTTTTTTTTTTTCTGTGGACTTCTCCAAAGCTGATGCTTCAAATTACCAGTTCTTGCTACCAGGGCCAGGCCGTGCTTTTTGCAAAGATTCCAGTGTACCATAGCTGCTAGCCTATTGTGATGTTCGATATAGTCAGTTTGGGCTATTTTCTTGCAGATGATGTGCTCCGCGGTTTTAGATCACACTCTTTGCAGAGGCGGCACTTTGGGTCGATGGCCAGGACTTTTCGATTCGTGTCTGTGCATTTGTCCATGTGTGCTTGCTCCTGGGCAGCAAAAATCAGGCCTTCAGTTTCCTTCTTTAGAGTTCCCCTTCTGGGCCACTCCCATGTTTTCTTGCTGTCAATCTTCCCTTCAATGTTCTTGGTACTGCCCGTAGAGTGAAAACTGTTTAGCTTTCCCTCCTTTAGATGTTTTTTTAAACTGTTGGACTCTATACTCTTCTTTTGATTCTTTGGCTTTCAGCATCTCAGCCTTGTGGACTTCTTTCAATGCTGGCTCTTGACTTTCTTGTATTATTATTATTATTATTATTATTATTATTATTATTATTATTATTATTATTATTATTATTATTATTATTATTATTATTATTATTATTATTATTATTATTATTATTATTATTATTATTATTATATGGTAGATTTCACAGCTGCCGGATCTTTAGATGGTTGTTGGCCTTCATTACAATTCGAGCCTCACCCAGAAGCCTAGGAAGTTGTAATGTATCGGCGTAGTATTCGTGCGGATCCCAGCAGGGCTGCCTTCTGAATTTGACAGATGTTAATTTTGTCAATTCGAAGATGTTTTAAGTGCTGCCCTAGTGTTTTCGAGATGGCGCCCAGCGTGCCAATTACCACTGCGACGACCTCAGCTGGTTTGTGCCCTTATTATTGTTGTTGTGGTGGTGGTGGTGGAGGTGGTGGTGGTGATACGCTTGTGGGGAATGCGCTGTACACATCCTCAAAGGGACCGTCATCTTGAAATTCAGGTCCTCATCCCTGACATCAGAAACTATTTCTCAGAGACCGAAACTGTGGCTGAAATTAAATTTTGCTTTGTGTATTCCAGAATACAACTGAATCCTCTGAAACACCCAGAGATTCCTCTACGGGAGGCCTTAAGTGCGTAATTCCATGTGGAGTGAACATAACACAAGAACATGAGACGAACCCTTCTGGATCAGACCAGTGGTTCATCCAGTCCAGCATCCTGTCCCACACAGCGGCCAACCAGTTACTCTGGAGGGCCAAACATAGAGGCCAAGGCCTTCCCCTGACGTTGCCTCCTGGCACTAGAATTCAGAGGTTGACTGCCTCTGGCTTTGGAGGTTCCCATGGTCAGTAACCACTGGTAGACTTATTTATGTTATTTATTTTATTTCATTCAGCTAATTGGCCACCCTTCGCCACATGGGCTCAGGACAACTTACAACAGTCCTTACAATAAAACATCAAAACCAGCAGCAATAATTCTGCCAACTTTTCGGCACCAGTACAAATCAACCCGAGAGGAATGGAACGTCCTCAGAAACCCCTTATAAACCAGAAATCTTTATAACCATTCAAAAAATGGAGGAAGAAGAAGAGAAGAAGAAGAGTTTGAATTTATATCCCCCCTTTCTCTCCTGCAGGAGACTCAAAGGGGCTCACAATCTCCTTGCCCTTCCCTTCTCACAACAAACACCCTGTGAGGTAGGTGGGGCTGAGAGAGCTCCGAAGAACTGTGACTAGCCCAAGGTCACCCAGCTGGCATGCATGGGAGTGTACAGGCTAATCTGAATTCCCCAGATAAGCCTCCACAGCTCAGGCGGCAGAGTGGGGAATCGAACCCGGTTCCTCCAGATTAGATACACGAGCTCTTAACCCGATTAGATACATGAGCAAAAGGAAAATGGGGAGCAGGCAGGAAATAGAAAGGGAAGAGGGAAACAGAAGGAGGGAAAGAAAGGGAGGACAGCTGGTTGAAAACCATGAATTTGTCTAAACCCCATCTAAGGCTGTCTATGTTTGTGGCATCCACTGTCACACCAGATGGGAAGATTCCCTTTAGAAGAAGAAGAGTTTGGATTTATACCCCACCTTTCTCTTCTGTAAGGAGCCTCAAAAGGGCTTACAAACTCCTTTCCCTTCCTCTCTCCACAACAAACACCTTGGGAGACAGGCAGTGGCATAGCGCCAATGGGGAGGGGCACGATGCCCCGGGTGCACACCTGTGCGAGGGCATGAGCAGGGGCATGGGCGTGGCAGGGGCACATGGGTTCCCCAGGTGCACTTCCCCCTTGCTCCGCCCCTAGAGGCAGATGGGACTGACAGAGTTCTGAGAGAACCGTGACTGGCCCAGGGCCACTCAGCAGGCTTCATGTGGGGGAATGGGGGAACAAATCAAGCTCACCAGAACCAGAGTTTCCCGCTCATGTGGAGAAGTGGGGGATCAAACCCAGTTCTTCAGATTAGAGTCTGCTGCTCCTAACCACTACAACACACTGATTCTCCAGCCAATCTTTAGGTACCAAGGTCATGGCAACAGTCACTATGACCTGGGCCAGCTCAACCGGGCCTGTGGCTTCTTAGGAATGAACTACATGGAAAAGATGGCAAAATGCTAACAGGGAAATGGAAGAACTACTCAACACCTTCTTTGCCTCAGTCTTTTCCCAACAAGGAAACAGTACTCATCCAGGGGAAAATGAAACAGAAGATACAGTAGGAGAAATTCAGCACAGAATAAATAAAGAGGTAATGCAGGAACACCTGGCTACTTTAAACAAATTCAAATCTCCAGGCCCTGGTGAGCTACATTCCAGGGCGTTAAAATAACTGGCAGAAGTAATCTCAGAACCACTTGCTACAATCTTTGAAAACTCTTGGAGAATAGGAGAAGTCCCAGTGGACTGGAGGAGGGCTAATGTTATACCCATCTTCAAAAAGGGGGACTCTAATAATTACTGACATCGATGCCAGGGAAGATTCTGGAACAAATCATTAGATAGTCTGCCAGAACTTAAAAGAGAATACTGTGATCACAAAAATTCAGCATGGGTTTCTGAAAAACAATCTATTTTTTTTTTTTTTGACAGAGTGACAAGCTTGGTAAATGAAGGGAATGCTGTGAACGTAGCATACCTTGATTTTGGTAAAGTTTTGGACAAGGTGCCCCATAATATTCTTTCAAGTAAGCTAGTGAAATGTGGACTAGACAATGCTACTGTTAGATGGAGTTCTAAGTGGTTGACTGGCCGAATTCAAAGGGTGCTCATCAAAGACTCATCTTCATCCTGGGGAGAAGTGACTAGTGGGGTGCCACAGGGTTCTGTCCTGGGCCTACTGCTATTCAATATTTTTTATCAATGACTTGGATGATGGAATAGAGGGCATGCTAATCAAATTTGCAGATGACACCAAATTAGGAGGAGTAGCTAATACCCCAGAGGTCAGAGTCAGGATTCAAAATGACCTGGACAGATTAGAGAGCTGGGCCAAAACCAACAAAATGAATTTCAACAGAGATAAATGTAAGATACTACACTTAGGCAGAAAAAATGAGATGCAGATATAGGATGGGTGACACCTGCTATTTGTACCTCTCTATTCTGTATTGGTTAGACAGTTCTGGGCACCACAATTCAAGAAGGATATTGACTAGCTGGAACAGGTCCAGAGGAGGGCAACCAAAATGGTAAAAGGTCTGAAATCCATGCTTTACGAGGAGAGACTTAGAGAGCTGGAGATGTTTAGTTTCATGAAGAGAAGGTTAACTTAAGAGGTGACATGATAGTCATGTTTAGATTTCTGAAGGGATGCCATGTTGGTGAGGGAGCGAGCTTGTTTTCTGCTGCTCCAGAGACTAGGACCAGGAGTAATGGGTTCAAGGTGAAGGGAAAGAGATTCCACCTAAACATCAGGAAAAACTTCCTGACAGTCAGGGCTGTTCGACAGTGAGCACTACCTCGGAGAGTGGTGGAGTTTCCTTCTTTGGAGGTTTTTAAAGAAAGGCTGCATGGCCATCTGACAGGAGTGTTTTGATTGGGTGTTCCTGCATTGCAGGGGGTTGGACTTGACGGCCCTTGGGATCTCTTCCAACTCTATGATTCTATGAGAGCAGCCAGAGGAGGAAACAAAAATACCATCGATTCAGCCAAGTGGTTTCACTTTCAATAGCCTATTCTTTGATGGAGCCATGAGGGCTGTCCAGATCCCTTGTTTGGTCTGTGAATTGTTGCAGAGCCAAAGTTGAGCACACTGGTGACGCTACTGGCATATGCTGCAAAAGAACTAGTTTCAGATTCCCATGGGTGACCTTAGACTAGCCAATGGTTGCCATCCTCCAGATGCAGCCTGGAGATTTCCCAGAATTATGACTGATCTCCAGACCAAAGAGATCAGTTCTCCTGGAGATCATGGCTGCTTTGGAAGGTGGACTCTACGGCAAAAAATATCTTGCTGAGGTGCCTCCCCTCCCCAAATTTACCTCCCAGGCTCCCCACACAAAATCTCCAGGAATGTCTCATCCTGAAGCTGGCATCCCTATGAACCCTAGGCTAGGAACTGTCTCTCTGTCTGGCTTACTTCAAAGGGTTGTTGTAGTAAGAATAAAGTGGAGGCGGGGAGAATGATGCAAGCCCCCCCCCCCCCCCCCCGTTTTGTGGAAACAAGCAGGGTATAAGTATTTTCTATAGATAAATAAATTGGGAGGGCACACTTCTTTGAGGGTAAGTTCTGTGGGGCAAAATGGGACCCATACTTCTTTGAGGGTAAGTTCTGTGGGCAAAATGGGACCCACACTTCTTTGAGGGTAAGATCTGTGGGGCAAAATGGGACTTACCTCCAAGCAAATGTTCCCAGCATCCGGCATGGACCGTCTCATTCCTAACCAACCCAAACGCAGCTCACCGACCATTCACAAGTGGTCGGTTCAATGGTGGATAAACCTCCTCTTCAGCCTGCCCGTCTTTGTCAACAAAACCAGAAGAAAGGAAGTTGTCTCATCCCTGAAAGGAGAAAGTATTTGAAGGGCCACCGGTTCTCTTCAAAACCGCCTCAGTCTCTGTGTCTGACGGCAGCTACACGCAGAGGAGAAAAGAGCCATTTTGCCACATACCTTGCTGAGTTCACGCTACCTGTTTCTCCCTCACACACCTTTGGACTCTGCCCTCTTATCTCTCTTCCTTATTGTGGGTGGAGGCAGGCAGCTACGGGCGCACTTCACCTTCTGCAAACCTCTCCTTTGCCACTCGCCTTCCAGCATCTGGTTTTCAGAGATTCAATTGAGAAGCTTAATTCAGCCATAATAGGTCATAGCCCTAATAAGTCATGCACCTATCCAAAAATATCCATGAATTTATCTGCTCTTGTTTTTTTTAATGTACCAACCTTCACCATATCTTGTGGCAGTGAGTCCCGTAAGCTAATGTCACGTTACACAGCAATGGCAACCAATAATTAACTTCAGCGTGCTGCAGTGGTGAAGAGCGGCTGACTCTAAACTGGGGGACTGGGTTTGTTTTCCTTGTTTCTCCACAAGATGCCTGCTGGGTGACCTTGGCTAGTCACAGTTTTCTCAGGACATTCTCAGTCCCACCTACCTCGCAAGGTGTCTGACGTGTGGAGGGGAAAGTGATTGTAAGCTGCTTTGAGACTTCTCAAAGGCAGAGAAAAATTGGGTACAAAAACCAATGTATTGTCGAAGGCTTTCACAGCTGGAATCACTGGAGTGTTGTGGAGTTTCCGGGCTGTATGGCCCAGTTCCAGTAGCATTTTCTCCTGGCGTTTCGTCAGCCACAGATGCAGGCAAAACGCCAGGAGAAAATGCTACCGGAACATGGCCATACAGCCCAGAAAACCCACAACACTCCATAAAAACCATCTCTTCCTCCTTCTCTTCCTCCTTCTTCTCTTCCTCCTTCTCTTGTTCTTCTCCTCCTCCTCCTCTAGAGGGCCCTAATTGCAAGAAAAGGGTACAAAGTTGTTCTGTTTTGCTTTTTCCACACTGTGGGTAAAATTACATGCTTCCCTAGCATTCTGCACCCCCTCCCCCAACTTTCTAATATTATCAGCTACCGCATGTAAGTATCCAACTAGCCACAAGGGGGCACTATTGTGCTGCATAAAAATATTTCTCTTTAGCGCTAACCTCCTCTTTGGCCTTGCTGTTGCAGGTGGGGAAAAACTAGGACCTTGTCAGAGGATGATTGGCAAGGCTTTTGTTCGGTTTCCAGTGGCAGTTGCTGGCTGGTGGCCATATCGACCGTGGTCTGCCGTGACTGTGAAACAAAAGGTCAGATCTGAAGGGTCTGAGCCCTGTGGCTCATCTCCCCGAGAAAACATTCACAGATCCATGGAATTTAAAACAATGAGCAACTTACATTCAAGAGGGCAATTTGCTACTTGCAGCAGCAGATGAATCAACTGCACCTTTAGTTGATTAATCTATCTGGCACCTTTTTTTTGTTCCAGCCTTCTGGTTCTCCTATTTGGATACTACAGCCCTGCGAGGTAGCAGGAAGTGACTGGCCCAAGGTCTCCCAGCAAGCTTCAAGGCAGTGAAGTTTGGGACCCACGTTGTGGACCGTTGTCACCCTGACACCAGATGACAATCTGTAATCAGTGGGAGCGAGATTGAAGAGCCTGTGCAGTTTATTACCAGTGGCTATTTTGGTTCTGGTATGGTACAGGAAATGTCAAATGAAATATTAAATCTGGCTTTTCCTTCCTAGATGATGGTAGCTTTTCTTGATTAAGTTGAACTTAATCAAGTAAATATTCTATAAAGGCACCTTATTGAATTTCTGGTACGGAGGTCTGGTGAGTATCGAGGTGCGGGGGAGGCCCATCTTTTGCATACATATGAAACAGATTGGCTGCTTCTTGAAATACCAGCAAATTTAAGAAGGCTTTGTTTTTATAAGGAATCACTGAGCAGGAACATCGATGAAAAGCCACAGGCTGGTGCTCTCAGAGGCTTAGTCAGGGCAGCAGGTCAGAGTCAGACCCTGTTGTACCCTGTTTCCCCGAATATAAAACATCCCCAGAAATAAGACGTAGTAGAGGTTTTGCTGAAGTGTGAAATATAAGGCATCCCCTGAAAGTAAGACATAGCAAAGTTTTTGTTTGGAAGCATGTCCAACGAACAGAACACAGAAAAATAAGACATCCCCTGAAAATAAGATATAGCGCATCTTTAGGAGCAAAAATTAATATAAGACACTGTCTTATTTTCGGGGAAACATGGTAGCTTCTTACAGTTCCTGAAATCAGCAGACTCAGTGTAGCAGTTAGAGCAATGGTTCCCAACCATTTCCCTAAAATTGTACCCCCCCCCCATATTAGCAAACCCATACATAATTTTTTTCATGTACCCGCAAATACTCTGGCTTGTACCCCTGGTTGGGAACCACTGAGTTAGAATATTGGGCTAGGATCTGAGAGACCCAGCTTTGAATTCCCAGTCTGCCATGGAAGCTTGCTGGCTGTCCTTGAGTGGGTCACACACACTAAGTCTGACCTGCCTACCTCACAGGACTGTTGTGAGGCTACAATGGAGGAGAGGAGAAAGAGGGAAGCTACTTTGGGTTCTCAGTTTTGGTAGTGGGGGGTGGGGGACAAGGTATAAATTAAGTTTTGAAACAGGGCAGAGAGGGAAGAAACTGGAGATGCGTTGCTGGGAGGTTGTTACTCTGTATTACATCCAGAATGTACAGCTGCCAACCTCCAGGTGGGCTATGGCGATCCCCCAGAGTTACAGCTCATCTCCAGATCACAGAGATCAGTTCCCCAGGAGAAAATGGCCGCTTTAGAAGGTGAACTCTATGGCATTATTCCCCATTGAAGTCCCTCCCCTTCTTAAACCCCGCCCTCATCAGGCTCCACCCCCAAAATCTCCAGGGATTTTCTAACCCAGATTTGACAACCCTACCTGGATCTACAGAGGGTGTCAACTCCAGGTTGGGAAATCCCTGGAGATTTTGGGGGTGGAGCCTGAGGAGGGCAGGGTTTAAGAAGGGGAGGGACTTCAATGGGGAATAATGCCCTGGATTTCACCTTCTAAAGTGGCCATTTTCTCGAGGGGAAGTGACCTCGTGTCACCTGGAGATGTTGTAACTTCAGGAGGCCCTCCAGCTGCCACTTGGAAGACTGTAATTCTTTTTATTAAACAAATTTCAGCAATTAAATACTTTTGTTTCCTGAGGGTTTTTTTAAACTTACAATATACAGAACCCCCCCAGTGGGTTTCCCACTGATGTGAGACTATACCTGTAAGGAAAAAGAAAGGCTATATCGTTAGAGATCATATAGGTAACTTTAAAAACTTGTTAAAATATATTGGGTTCAAGGGAGCCGCCAGAAACTAGTGCAGATTGGTACCGGATTAACCTGTTGGGGCACCTACGCACTGATTATTAAGGTGGACCACTTGGACGTTGACAACCCTAGAGCCAAACGACCTTTGAAAACGTTTATTCAGAATACTTCCTGTCAGAGGCGGGATCCAAACAGTTCTCACCACTTCTCTAGAAGTGGTTACTAATTTTTTCTGAGTTCTGAGAAGAGGTTACTAAAGCAACCTCCCTGCCCAATAGGGACTGGAGGTGCGTCTGTGCGGCGGCGCCACTGTTTGAATCCCACCACCATCGGAACCTGTTATTAAAATTTTTGGATCCCACCACTGCTTCCTGTGCAAGAGCAGACGTCCCTGGGAGCAGTCTATCTGAGGCTGAGGCTGGAGAACTTCAGCAAAGGAACGTGCTCCCGGAGGCTTAGTCAGGGCAGCAGGCCAGACCCTGCTTGCACGGGCATGGCTGTGGCTTCCCGGACCAAATCCGGCCCACTTTGGCTTGGCCTGGTCCGACTAGCAACGCGTCGCTCAAGCTGGAGCAGCTCATTAGCAAGGCTGGCCACTTTAATGAGCCTTGTCAATCCATTTTTATATTTCTCCACCACAACCTACCCGGTGCAAACACAGGCAACTGAACGACTGCCGGCAGGCAGCTCAAGAGCAGAGCCAGGGGTCTACAACCTGCGGCTCTCCAGATGTTCATGGACTACAATTCCCATCAGCCCCTGCCAGCATGGCCAATTGGCCAAGCTGGCAGGGGCTGATGGGATTTGTAGTCCATGAACATCTGGAGTGCCGCAGGTTGCAGACCCCCGAGACAAACTGCGCTGCTGCAGGGAAACAAGTGGAGCCAATGGGGCGACCCTCGAGCCCTACAGAAGTCAAAGCCCCCAACCCAATCATTTATTATTATTATTTTGGGAGGGGGATTCGGAGGTAAACCTGAAGGCACGCCTCCACCACTCTGCCCCGGTGCAGGCCGTCGTTGCAAGGGAGAAGAACTCTGCGCATGCTCAGAGGCACGCGGCATTAATTACTGCACCTGTCCCAGGACAAAGAGAGACCCCGCCCCTCCACCCCCAAGAGTCTCGGTTGCAAGAGAGGGGGTTTATGGCTTCTTAGCGACTACAAGCAACTCCAGGGTCAGGGAGGTGAAGGCGCGGGTCGCTTCTGGCCCCGCCAAAGCACAGGAGGCTTCTTGGAAACCGGATTCAAATTCCTCAGCATCCCCCCTTTTGCTTTTAAAAGGCAAATGCTATATTTCCCCAGTCCTAAATTGGAAAGGGGGCGGGGAGAAAGGGAAATGAGGGCGTGGTTTAAAAGCCTCGCTTCCTATTGGCTGGAGTGTCTTTCCCCACCCCCCTCAATCCCTAGCCCAGGGTTGCTAGGAGACCGACCCAAACAAAGGATCTAAGGAGCCAGTATGGCAACGCATTACAGTTCTGGGCAGGTGAGAGTTGGGGGGGGATAGCCCCCCCCATGGGGACCCCCCCTCTTTTCCTTTCAGGAGAACCCTCATTTCCCTCTCTCATTGATAATGGGAGAATTAGCTTTTCTATGGATTCCCCTAGTTTAGAGAGAATCTCCCTAAATAATTTTCCCCTTCCCCCGAAGTCTCCATCTCCAAATGGGAAGCCCATTTTGTGCCCAGTCTACCTTGCCAAACCTTTGGGCTCACCCCCACCCCCCCCATGGGGACCAGCTCCCTTCACTAAGAGATCCCTACCCCCCCCCCCCCCCCCAATTAGGCACCCTTCTCTGCCTCCTCCCTCCAGTCAAACCCCAGCTCTGCCTTCTGGGAATCTTTTATCCTGCCACACAGGAAGAAAAAACCCCTTATTCCCAAGCTGCCTCTGGTTGACAGGAGACCCCCTTGGAAAGACACTGATATCTCCCCCCCCCCAAAAAAAACCCCTTTCTCATTCACCCACAAAGCCTTCATTTTTGCATAATTATCTTCATCATAGAGAGGAACAAAAAGATGAATCCCCACTATGAGCCCACTCCATCTGCCTTCTGAGCCTGGCTTCCTAGCCTTGAGGCCTAGAAACTTCCTTTTCTTTTCTTTCTTAAAAAAACTAAGTTGAGATTCTACTGACCTAATGCCGGGAGCTGCATCTAGCACCCAGTTCATGCTTCTGTAACACAGCCGAAGACCCTTCCCCTCCCCAGAACTGTTGCCTTGAAACTTTTGTTCCCCACCCCAAATTAACCCCACGCATTTCCCTTTTTTTATAGTATGAAGATGCTTACAATCCCCGGAATCTGCAAAACTGGAACCTTCCCAGAGTGTGCAAGCAGGTGAGTTTTCCTCAAAGATGGATTGTTTTGATGCTGGAAGGTGCAGCTCCTTCCCACTCCCTAACAGACCCCCCTCCCTTCAAAAGGATGGGTATCCCCCTTCTGGAGAGCTTTGAGGGAACTCAAAGCAGCAGTGGCATAGTGGTTAAGAGCAGGTGCATTCCAGTCTGGAGGAACTGGGTTTGATTCCCCGCTCTGCCGCTTGAGCTGTGGAGGCTTATCTGGGGAATTCAGATTAGCCTGTGCACTTCCACACATGCCAGCTGGGTGACCTTGGGCTAGTCACAGTTCTTCTGAGCTCTCTCAGCCCCACCCACCTCACAGGGTGTTTGTGAGGGGGGGGGAAGGGACAGGAGATTGTCAGCCCCTTTGAGTCTCTTACAGGAGAGAAAGGGGGGTATAAATCCAAACTCCTCCTCCTCTTCTTTCTTCTGTTCTTCTTGTTTGTTCCAATGAAGCCTTGGTTATTTGTTATGCCAGTGTGGTGTAGTGGTTAAGGTGTTCGACTAGGCCCTGGACAACCCAGGTTCGAATACCCACATTGCCTTGGAGACCTGCTGAGGTAACCTTGGGCCAGTCACCCACCTTGGCCCTGGCAAGTATTTGAATGGGAAACCTCCAAGAAATATCAGGGATGTGACGATGGCAAACCACCATTCAATGTCTCTTGCCCCAGGGGGTCACCGTAAGTCAGCTGTGACTTCGTAGCAAACAAAGGTCCTTCTTTTGCTTTTCTGAAGAAATTGTACAAATAGATGGAATAATAAATTGAGCCTCACAGTTCAGGGGCAGTGTATCACGAAGTTTCAGATGCTGACGACCAGCGGCAGGGGATGCCTGTGTCTGGCTTCGGAGCTGTCTAGAGGCCCTTGGCTGTTTGATAATCACAAGAATGTTGCACTTTAATGGGGTTTGGTTTTAATGAGTATAGAGCCATAATTATTATTAATTAATTTTGATATTTACTGATTTTATCTGTGGTCTACCTGTGTATCCTGTTTAACTTGTTGTTCACCGCCCTGAGCCCTCCGGGGGAGGGCGGTATACAAGTATAATAAATAAGTAAGTAAGCAAATAAATAAATAAGTAAATCAATCAAATAAATAAATAAATAAATAAGACAGCCAGATGGATCGGCGCCAGCAAAGCAATCTTGATGTTCTTTCTTCTCTTCCTCCCGTTCCATCTGATGCTCCTGTCTTTTCCATCCAGCGCCCTTCTGCACGGGAAGGTTACACGCAGTTCGTAGCCAATGACAGGGGACATTTACTGCCTGCAGTCCCCCGCTCAAAGGTAAGTCTGTTCTCCTTTTGAAACCTAAGTTGAGATGCTAGAAAGTGTCCAGCTCAGTCCCTTTCGTTCATTCTGAATCGTGTCGTGCCTGTCTGCTAGTTTTGAGCTGTAAAAATGGGGAGGAACAGATGGAGAAGAACAGATTGGGAACAAATTGGTTCTAAGGACGGAACGTAGCTCAGTGGTAGTTCGCTTGCTTAGGTCACAAAAGGTCTCAGGTTCGTCCCCCTGGGTAAAAGGATCACATGGGAGGAAATGTAAAAAAAAAACTTTGTCTCAGTCCTCAGTGCTCCAGAGACTAGGACCAGGAGTCATGGGTTCAAGGTGAAGGAAAATTTGGGCATCTTAGTTGATAGTTCCATGGGAATGCCAACTCACTGCATGGCAGCGGTGAAAAAGGCAAACTCTATGCCGGGGATAATTAGGAAAGGAGTTGATAATAAAACTGCAAGGATTGTCATGCCCTTATATAAAGCAGTGGTGCGACCGCACTTGGAGTCCTGTGTTCATTTCTGGTCGCCACATCTCAAAAAGGATATCGAAGAGATAGAAAAAGTGCAGAGAAGGGGCAACGAGGATGATTGAAGGATTGGAGCACCTTCCTTATGAGGAGAGGCTGCAGTGTTTGGGACTCTTTAGTTTGGAGAGGGGAGATATGATTGAAGTCTATAAAATTATGCATGGGGTAGAAAATGTTGACAGGGAGAAATGTTTCTCTCTTTCTCACAATACTAGAACCAGGGGGCATTCATTGAAAATGCTGGGGGGAAGAATTAGGACTAATAAAAGGAAACACTTCTTCACACAAGGTGTGATTGGCGTTTGGAATATGCTGCCTCAGGAGGTGGTGATGGCCACTCACCTGGATAGCTTTAAAAGGGGCTTGGACAGATTTATGGAGGAGAAGTCAATCTATGGCTACCAATCTTGATCCTCCTTGATCTCAGATTGCCAATACCTTAGCAGACCAGGTGCTCAGGAGCAGCAGCAGCAGCAGAAGGCCATTGCTTTCACCTCCTGCATGTGAGCTCCCAAAGGCACCTGGTGGGCCACTGCGAGTAGCAGAGTGCTGGACTAGATGGACTCTGGTCTGATCCAGCAGGCTCGTTCTTATGTTCTTATGAAAAGAGATTCCATCTAAACATCAGGAAAAACAGCTCCCTGACAGTCAGGGCTGTTCGACGGTGGAATGCACCACCTCGGAGAGTGGTGGAGTCTCCTTCTTTGGAGGCTTATAAACAGAGGCTGAATGAACATACGTCGGGAGTCCTTTGTTTGTGTGTTCCTGCATTGCAGGAGGTTGGACTTGATGGCCCTTGGGGTCTCTTCCAACTGTTATGATTCTATGAAAATTTAAAGGCGGTCCTGTAGAGGCCCCCTTCGGTCCTATAAACTGGGAAGCTGAAGTTTTATGTTGCCAGCTTTTTGATGTAGAACTGATTGTAAAGTGGAATGTATTCTCTTTAGATGTTTCACTGTGTGTTTTTGTACTAGCCGTGAACGATGTTGTTCGCCGCCCTGAGTCCGGTTTGACCAGGGTAGGGCGAAGTAGAAATCTGAAATAAAACGAGGTGATTTGTAAGCCGCTTTGAGCCTCGTCACAGTTGAGTAAAAGTGGGGTATAAATCCACACTCCTCCTCTTCTCATGCCGCTGCCTTGGCACAGGCTTCCCCGTGGGGCACCTACATGGGCACCTGGGAAATGCCACTGAAGATTCCTCCAGCCAAAGTGAGCCTGACGTCCCGCTCAGTCGATGCAGCTGCCCGGCTCACGGAGTGGATCAACAAGTCCAAGGCTCTGAGTGACGC
Organism: Sphaerodactylus townsendi; assembly: GCF_021028975.2. NCBI lineage: Eukaryota > Metazoa > Chordata > Lepidosauria > Squamata > Sphaerodactylidae > Sphaerodactylus > Sphaerodactylus townsendi. Next base: position 15,166,693 of record NC_059425.1, on the reverse strand, counting down.
CTGCAACGGCATGATCCCGGAGATAACCGGCAAGGTAACGGGGCGGGCTTTACGATATTGTGCTGCAACACACACAAGTCACCTCGGGGCTTCACCGCTGCTAGTGGTGGGCCCAGGAGGCAGTGCCCATCAACTTCCATGCCACCGGAGAGCCATTTAAGGGCATCGGCATCTCTCAGCCCCTTTCCAAACATGCAAAATAATACACTTTAAATCCACTTTCAGTGCTGTGCGGAAGAGCAAAATCCACTTTCAAACCATTGTGAAAGTAGATTGAATGTGCCTTATTCTGCATGGGTGGAAGGGGCCTCAGGTGGCATGGCCAAGTGGCTTGGCCAGAAAACCAGCCAGGAGCAGCAGTGGCGTAGGAGGTTAAGAGCAGGTGCATTCTAATCTGGAGGAACCGGGTTTGATTCTCTGCTCTGCCGCCTGAGCTGTGGAGGCTTATTTGGGGAATTCAGATTAGCCTGTACACTCCCACACACGCCAGCTGGGTGACCTTGGGCTAGTCACAGCTTCTCGGAGCTCTCCCAGCCCCACCCACCTCACAGGGTGCTTGTTGTGAGGGGGGAAGGGCAACGAGATTGTCAGCCCCTTTGAGTCTCCTACAGGAGAGAAAGGGGGGGATATAAATCCAAACTCTTCTCCTCCTTCTTCTTTAGGAAGGGACTTCCTCCTGTAACTGTATAGCCACGCAACCACTAAATACCATCCAGACCAGGGCATGATCCCCATGGGTAGCAGGGCACCTACTCACAATTTTCCCGGCATCCGCCAAGCATTTTTAGAAAGTAGGCGGGGCCAGAGAGGCTTTTGCCCAGCAAGGCTTCTGGTTCCCCACTGCAGATTTAATTGGCTGCGCGCATTAAAAACAACAACAACAACAACAACATTGTTTTGGCTGAAGATCGGCACTGTGCAACTGAAGGCAGGCTGCAGCAGCCATTCTGCGGCTGAGCCCCTCGTCCTGTGTCAGGATCCCAAAAGTGGCCGCAGCGTCCAAAAGTTGAGGGACACGTTTTCTAGACACAATTACGTAACGCAGAGATGTCACTCGCCAGATGTGCTGTTTCTTCATATTTGGTTGGGCCATCAGGAACACAGTTCACTACCGGATATGGCCGCCGTGCGGCATCTGCCGTACGAGCGCTCCCGCAAGAAGCTGTCAGGCCCTTATAAGACATAGCAGAATCAATTTAATGGGCTCACTTGGTGGGTTTGCTTCATAAAGAGTGAGTCTGAGTAATGTCTTTTAAGGGGAGGAGGCCGCGTTCGGCTGTGACGAATTGCAGCTCAGGGAGCGCATGTGGAGAAATGCACGATTTCTCCCGTCTGAAGAGCTAGTGTTTGTCAGAGAAGGAGAACTGGGTTTCTCCCAACGTTTATTTACATAGCTGTTTCTACCCTGCTTTTCTGCTTTGTGGACACCCCAAGTGGCTTACAACAGCATTCTCACAGCAAGTAGGTCAGTGAGGCTGAGAGAGTGAACGGCCAGCCCAGAGTCACAGCAGACAGGGGATTTGAATCCAGGTCTTTTAGATCCTTGTCCGACAGAGTACCCATTGTACCATCGCTGCTCTTTTCCTTGCTCTGAAATGGTTTGTTTGCTGCTTGGTTGCTTCCACATCCAAAGCATGCATTTACTTCATTGGTACCCAGCTCTCCTGTCCAGTGGGGACCCAAAATAGCTAACATCACTCTCTTCTACTACAGTGGCGTAGTGGCTAAGAGCAGTGGCTAAGAGCAGGTGCACTATGATCTGGAGGAACCGGGTTTGATTCTCAGCTCTGCCACTTGAGTTGTGGAGGCTTATCTGGGGAATTCAGATTAGCCTGTGCACTCCCACACACGCCAGCTGGGTGACCTTGGGCTAGTCACAGCTCTACGGAGCTCTCTCAGTCCCACCCACCTCACAGGGTGTTTGTTGTGAGGGGGGAAGGGCAAGGAGATTGTAAGCCCCTTTGAGTCTCCTACAGGAGAAAAAGGGGGGATATAAATCCAAACTCCTACTCCTCCTCTTCACAACAACCCTGTGAGGTATGTTAAGTTGAGGGTATGTGACTGCCCCAAGTTCTCCAGCCAGCTTCTGTGGCAGAATCGAGATTCAAATCTGGGCCTTCCAGATCCTAGCCATTATATCACACTGGCATTTTTGGTCCTTCTGAATAAGGAATGGGTCACCAATGTGGCCCCCGTGGGTGCCATGTTGCCTGCTGACATCTTTCCTGGTGTGGGTGGGACCAGGCGGGGGCTCCTGCCGAGATGTGACTGACTGTGCAGATTAAAATAACATTGTTTCGGCCGCAGCTCCTACCAGAGAATTAGTTTTTTTCCTCTCTCTCTTTTCTGTCACAGTCCATAATTTTAAATAATAACAATAATAAGAGTTTTGGATTTATATCCCCTCTTTCTCTCCTGCAGGAGACTCAAAGGGGCTTACAATCTCCTTGCCCTTCCCCCCTCACAACAAACACCCTGTGAGGTAGGTGGGGCTGAGAGAGCTCCGAGAAGCTGTGACTAGCCCAAGGTCACCCAGCTGGCGTGTGTGTGAGTGCACAGGCTAATCTGAATTCCCCAGATAAGCCTCCACAGCTCAAGTGGCAGAGCTGGGAATCAAACCCGGTTCCTCCAGATTAGATACACGAGCTCTTAACCTCCTATGCCACTGCTGCTCCTCTTCCCTGTGTGTGTTTACGCCTGGCTCCACCTTTCGTGGCAGCCATTTTGTAACTGGCTTCCTGCGGCAGCCATTTTGTAGTTGCATCCACCACTCTGTGTCAGAGTGACGATGGACAGATGAGTGCATTGGAGGTTGAAACGGGTTTAAATTCATTGTCATGTCAACTGAGCACAGAAATGGCAGTTTTGATGTTTCTGTATTTATCCCGGCCCTCATTCGCCCCAAGGAAGAGTCCTTTTACTCAAAGCATGTCTGGCATCCTCTGTGACTTTTCAACCTTCCTTATCAGAGCATTTCTGCCCATCCCTTTTTGGCATATGATTATTTTTAGTCTGTAAGGAAAGGGAAAAGACGGGGCTGTTTTGGGCTGCTTTAGAGGGCAGCTTCAGAGCTATGAGATGCAAATTATTTTATCACGCTTAACCCAGAACATCAATGGAATCCTTCCCACTGTTTTATGCACCTTGCAGCCCAGTGACCCAAAAGAGACTTCCGCCAAAGCCGTTCGCCCCTCCAGTAAAGGTTTGCAGCACCCCGAGTCGGCTGCCAAAATGCCCGCCCAAGAAGAGCTCAAGCAGAGTGGTTCCGGTTCCTTCGAAGCCACCCTCTCACGTCAACCTGGCACCATCGACGTCCGACTCAAAGAAGATGGTTTCCTAGATGCTGAGGATACCAAGGAGCTGAGGCAGAGAGCCTGCAGCGACATCCCGCTGTCTCGCCAGCCAGGCTGCATGGACATCCGTCTCAAAGATGCTGCCACGTCATCCAAAGCCCCGGCTCTCAGCCGCCCAAGCTCCCGAGAGCCCACCCCCAGGAGAGCCACCTCTGCCGAAACCCCCCCTTCGGCCCGGCCCAGGTCACTGGAAGGGAAGCCGAAAGGGGTCAGCACCCCCGAGCTGTTGGCTGCGTGCCGCCCGGGGTCTATGGAAGCCAATCCCAAGAACTGCCTTTTGCCCGAGGCCACGGCATCCAGTCGGCCTGCTACAAAGGGGGGCCAAGCCTCGGAGGTGCGGAAGACGCCAACAGGAGCGGACGAGGACCGGAGCAAATCACCCCAAAGGGAAGGCTCCGTAAGGCCTCCGTCTTGCCTAGAAGAACCGTCCTGTTAACCGTCTACCTGAAGGTCAAATCAAAAATTCTATCGCTGATGACTAAAACCAACTGTTCCGCTCACGTGTTTGAAGCCGTTCCAGGTCTCTTCCTCTGTCTTTTCTTTCTTTCTTTCCTTCCCGCTTTCCCCATCCGGGCCCCATCCAATCTCAAGTCATTTCCGCTCTCACCACGCCCCCCATTTCATTTCTGTTTTGCGTTTACGGGATAGCGTCTCTGCAAGAAAACACCTTCCATTCCAACGAGGGCCACCCGGCCCGGCCGTGATAACCACGCAGTTCCCAACTTACCCCAGGAAAAGGGGGGGGGATCTCTGCCCAGGAGAAGACACGCCTGATCAGACAAAGGGGTATCGATGCAACCTGAGCTTTGCGATTAAAAAAAGAAAACAAAAACTCTCGGGGACAGCTGATGGGAGAACGGTGCTGTCATAACCTAACTGGTGTTATTTGTAGTAATAAGACACTAAATAAAAGCTAACCCAGGAAAAAAGTTCTCTTTCTGGAGGTTTTGTTTCGCTTAAGGTTGTGTGACTGACCAGAAAAAAAAAAATCATAGAGACATAATTCATCTATTTCAGCTCCTTGATCAATGCAGGAAATCCAAAACCTAGAGCACCCGTCAGGTGAGTGATTATCCTCTGCCTGAAATTCTCCAGGGTGGTAAAGACTAGATCATTGATGGCGAACCTTATTGAGACCGAGTGCCCAAACTGCAACCCAAAACCCACTTATTTATTGCAAAGCGCCAACACGGCAATTTAACCTGAATACTGAGGTTTTAGTTCAGAAAAAATGGTTGGCTCCGAGGCGTGCGTTACTCGGGAGTAAGCTTGGTGGTAGTTGTTGGCTTTGCTTTGAAGCAACCATGCAACTCTTCGAATGGATGAATCACGACCCTAGGAGGGTTTACTCAGAAGCAAGCCACATTGCCAGCAACCGAGCTTACTCCCAGGTAAAGGATTGCGCTTTAGTTCTTTGCATGAAAATCAGTGGGGTTTAACAGCGCTTAACAGGGTTAGCTACACTGCTTCCCCAAAACTAGGTCTGAGGTTTAATTCTAATAATCGAGCCCAGCAGCCCAGGCCAGCGATTTCCCCCCCACGATGAACTCTGTGCGTGCCCACAGAGAGGGCTCTGAGTGCCACCTCTGGCACCCGTGCCATAGGTTCGCCATCACTGGACTAGATGGTGATTATTTTTAGGAAATTTCAGGTGGGTAGCCATGTTGGTCTAAGCAAGATTTGAAGCCGGTAGCACCTTGACACCAACAAGATTTTCAGGGTGTAAACTTTTAACAGTCCCATCTCCCCACTGGTATCTAACAAAGGGAGCTCTGACTCTCTAAAGCAAGGGTGTCCAACCCTCCAGATGTTCAGGGCTGATGGGAATCACAGTCCATGAACATCTGGGGGGCCAGAATTGGACACTCCTGCTCTAAAGCCCTGGAAATTGTGTTGATCTCTAAGGTGCTACCCGATTCTAATCCAGATCTGCCATTAGGACTTGGTTCTTCCTTACAAACACAGGTGCACGCACCCTATATTGTGTGGAAAGGGTTCTGCGCACCCTCTCTCTCCAGTTGGGCGGTGAGCGTTCGGAAAAGGGAATCTGTCATAAGGGGGGGGGGGGGGGGAACAGCAATATACCCGGCTAATTGGTTTGCCGAACGATGATGGAATCTGTTCTGAAACCCAAAAGACATCCAAGCTCATTAACAGCTGGTGTGTGTTGAAGACTGAGAGGGGAGAGAAAAGAACCACAATGGGAAAGGGGAGAGAAAATCACCCCTGTAATGAGCACAGGTAATTGGTTTAATAAAAGAGAAGGCATCGCGGGAGAGTCTTGATTCTCTTTGAGCATCAAAGAACAACGGAGCCTTTAAAGATGCCGGAGATATATAGCTCATTTCCCTTTGATAGAGACACAGAGGAAGGGGGGCCGGGGGAGGGGGGGAGATAAACAGGTTACCCTCCTTCACTCCCCCACTCTTTTTATTTTTAGCATCAAAAGCCCAGGCACTGCCTGACCAGGGAAATTTGGAATCCCTGCTTTGAACAGCTCTTTATTGCCGGTCTGACTCATCCTCAGTTTTCAAGGAGAATTTCCACCTGGGCTGGGCCGGATGGTTTCCATAGGCTCAAATGTGCCATCTTGTGCTTTCGGCGCATTTTCTCGTTAGGTACAGTAAATCTGATGGATTCGTAGAAATGTTTTAAAACGCCTGCAGGCCGCCCTCAGCCTGACTTCAGTCGGGGAGGGAGGGATATAAATTTAATATAAAATAAACAGACCAGATAAACCACTGAAGAAGAAGAAGAAGGAGGAGGAGGAGGAGGAGGAGGAGGAGTTTGGATTTATATCCCCCCTTTCTCTCCTGCAGGAGACTCAAAGGGGCTTACAATCTCCTTGCCCTTCCCCCCTCACAACAAACACCCTGTGAGGTAGGTGGGGCTGAGAGAGCTCCGAGAAGCTGTGACTAGCCCAAGGTCACCCAGCTGGCGTGTGTGGGAGTGTACAGGCTAATCTGAATTCCCCAGATAAGCCTCCACAGCTCAGGCGGAAGCTGGGAATCAAACCCGGTTCCTCCAGATTAGATACACGAGATCTTAACCTCCTGCGCCACTGCTGCTCTGTACAGTAAGGTGCGCTCAGGAGGCCAGCGGTGGATGGAGACCTGAATTCAAATCCCTGCATGAAGCACACCGGGTAGAGGGGGTGGCAGATCGGGATATGCAGCTCAGAGCGCCCCGCAGGACGGGAAGGATAAAAAGGTAAACAAGTTGCTCCTGGAAGGTGGGGCTGAACCGCTTACCTGTTCCGAACTACCCAGAACCAAGCCTACTCCTACCTGCAGGGTTTTATTTCTTGATCACACAAAAAGAGCAACTCTGGGAATGTTACAAACCTGTGAGGAACCCCTGCCCAGCCCTTCAACCTTGAGACATCGGGCAAGTGTTTGGCAGAAGCCATGTGGCGTAGTGGTTAAGTGCTTGTACTGCCACTCACACGGTCAGAAGTTCGAGCCCCCTGTGGGTCAGATATCCTGGCTGCTGGCTCATGGTCAACTCAGCCAGCCAGCCATTCTTTGGTCGGTAAATGAGTACCTGTCCTAGAACATAGCTAGGGGGTAAAGAATAGCCGGGGAAAGCAATGGCAAACTACCCCACAAAAGCAGCTTGCCTATGAAATCACTGCTTGCAGGGGTACCCCAGGGTCGGATACAACTGAAGGGGAAACTTTACCTTTTTACTTTAAGTGTTTGGCAGAGATACATCATTCACTGCAGCTGCTGAACCTCATCCTCTCTCTCTCACACACACACACACACACACCCACCACATACCTGTTGCCATTCCACAGACGCTCAGTTAAAAGTCTTTTTCCCCTTGAAGGTAATAATACTAGCCCTTGGGTGCTGTGTGGTTTCCGGGCTGCATGGTCGTGTTCTAGCAGCATTCTCTCCTGACGTTTCGCCTGCATCTGTGGCTGGATCTTCAGAGCATCTTCAGAGGATCTGAAAGCCTTCGACAATACTAGCCCTATTCACAAGTTTCTGGTGAACACAAGTACTATCCATGTACACTTGTCTGTTAATTCTCATGTTACATGCAACACATGTATCGTGATAAAAAGAACCCTGAGTTGAGCAACACCTGGAAATTTGGAAAATCTGGAGAGGGGAGGGACATCAGCCAGGTGTGATGTCACATGGAGGCTCCACTCTCCAAAGCAGTCATTTCCTCCAAGGAAACTGATCTCTGTCGTCTGGACATCAACAGCAATGGCAGATTTCTTATGGGTCACGTGCAAGGTGGTAGCCCTTCATACAAGCCCCACATTTAGCCAGGTCCTAATCCCCGGTTTCATTTGTAGTATCGAATATGCATTGCCTTTTTCTTACAGAAATACAGGAAGGATGTTAACACGGCTGCGGAAATTGCTCACAAGTTCGAAACAGCTATTTCCCTGGGGTGGAATTGTGCCTCTGTGTTCTTAAAAACCGGGGGTGGTGTTTGTGTGTTTCGCCGAATTATTTCATAACTTTAAACGCATTTCCAAGGGTCCGAATGTCGTTTTTTAAACGCTCGCGGCCTTGGAGGCCCTGCTTGGTTGTAAAGGCAGTATAAAAAATGCTCTAAATAAAACCCGCCACACAGTTCCAAGCCTCATCAAAGACCTGTCAGAGACGCCCTGACCTCTATTCTACGCCAGTTTTTGTTTAAATTAACAATAAAACTCCACCACTTTGTAACTGTTTTTATTTGTCAGCATATGAAAAAATACGTCAGCACCTCTACGTGCCCCGTGAGCAGCTGAGGCGAGTTTATTATTAGAAAGGGCAACCGTTTTGCAAAATGGCGTCCCAAAGCTATGGCCCCAGCAGCCCCGAAGGGAGGTTACCGGGTTCAAGGAGACAGAGTTTTAGTATTTTGACGGCGGACACCTAAGGGAGGCGCATCCATTAACAGAGCGGGTCACTGCTTGGCCAGGACTGTTCAGATATTAGGTAACAATCCGCTCCTTCCAGATACAGGATTCGAGTGTTCTTATCATCCCCGCCAGCATCGGCGCTGGCAGGGGATGATGGGAACTGTAGTCCATAGCATCTGGAGGGGCGCGAGTTTGACATCTACGGTTTAGAGGGTGGCTCTTGTCAGACAGAAGCTGAGGAACCTCAAAAAGATCTGAAGTAGGCCTGTCTGGTCAGCCCCCCCCCCCCCACTCCGCCAGAGAGATTTGGGGCCGGCACAGGCGTTGCCCCGATACGCTACCCCGAAAATACATCACTTCCTTCCCTCTGCTGGTGTTTCATAAGGCTGGCAAGAGATCCACACCTACGAAGAAAGCAATGCATCGTGTCAGCAAGTTGTCAGGGCAACGCTGGCGGCGACGGTGCAGAGCTATGTAGTGAAAGCGGGCCAAAGGCCGAATTAGCGCCAAGCTCTGAGAGGCATTGGTGACAGTTAAGCGAGGCCCCGCCACCGCTGCCAGCCATCAATGGGGACAGTTGTCCTTTTAAAAATATACCCACACGCTCGCTCACACGCTGTACTGCTGGAGCGCCCTCCTCCCCCGGTTGGGTACAAAGCCTGGTATTGTCTCACGCTCTGAGGCAGCGGCTGAGGGAGACGCAGGTTTCATGAAGCCGCAGGCGAAGCGGTGGCTCGCCACGCATTGTGGGTAGGCTGGCTTCTCAGCCAATCGCTACACGGGGATCCGTAGCCGTCGAGTGTCCGGGGTATCCCATCTTGGGGAAGGTGCCCTCGAGCGTGGGACACGGCAAAAGGAGGGTCGACAATCATCCTGCGAAGAATGGCTTCGTTTTGATTTACAAGTGCGTGTCCGTCTGTGGAAGAGCTTGCCCCCCCTGCACCCCCTCTCCCTCCCCCCATGCTCTCTCCCACGAGACCCCAATTGATCAAAATGTCCATGAAGTGAAGGAGCAGAAGGCTTCCGAGGGTGGGGCCCCTGCCTCTGGACTTCACATTGCTGCGATCCCGATGGAAGACAAAACAGTCAGCGTCAGGACCAAGGTGCCGGACTGGTAGACCTGCGGTATCTTGAATCCTTTGCCCATGTCCCAAGCCTGCAAGAGAGAGCAGGGAGGAGTTACAGCAAGCGTGTGAACTGTGGCCATCCCCACTCCTGGGGGCTTCTTAGGGTGGGGGGGATCAAATGATGCAGCTGGCCTCTACCCGGGCCAGGGCCTTTACAGCCCTGGCCCCTGCCTGGTGGAACACTATCCCACTACAGCGATCCGGGTCTCAAGTGGGATCTTGAGAGTTCCGCAGGGGGCCTGTAGACCTAATTGTTCCACCGCTGGAGGGGCCGGCCGCTGATGTATGCCCTCCTCTTCCCCCCCCTTTACACTCTGGACCCTCAACTTTTACAGGGCCCAACTCTCTGGGTTTGTTCTTTCCAGGGTGGGCCTATGAAGTTTTATTTTATTTATTTAATTATATTTTAGACTTTTATACCGCCCTATCCCCGAAGGGCTCCGGGCGGTGTACAACATATAATAAATACAATCATAAAACCATCATAATTTAATTAAAATCTATAAAAGCAGCGAAAGACTAACTGTGATGCTGATAATTATAGATGTAGGTGGCGCCCAGCTACCCATTATTAAATCCTTTCCCAAAGGGAGAATCGGGCGCAGTCCCATCAGATGGTCTTGCGTCCGGATGTAAGAGCCAAGAAGGGCATCAGCCAGTCGGTCCCTCTAAAGGTCCGCGAACAGTCTGGCCTTACAGGCCCCAAGGAAGTTTTATGAAGTTTATGAAGCCTTTTGAAGTTTTATGCTGGATGTCGATAAATTTGTTTAATCCGTTTTAATTGGGGTTTTAATGTGAATTGTTGAATTGCTATTATTGTGTTGTTCATCGCCCAGAGCCCTTTGGGGGAGGGGCGGTATATAAAAATGATTATAAATAGATAAATGAATAAAAATGGTTGGAGGATTCACGGCTCAGCCCCAGAGCATATGCGTGGCACACAGAAGGTGCCGGGTTCAATTTATGGCATCTACCATAAGGTGATCCGGTATTGGGAAGTCAGCTGCCCCCAGTGGATACTGAACTAAATCAGCACCTATATATTAAAACAGAAGGGAACATGACCTGTTTAATATTTACTCACTGCAACACCTTTTTTAAAATTCTGTATGCCTAATAAAGGTTATTGACTTGAATTATATTAAATGATGAAAACATGAAAGCCACACAGATCAATTCAGGCAAACTGCATCATAAGAAGTGACAGCGTCATGAAGGAATCATAGAGTATGGAGAGATCAGTCTGACCCCTGCCACACTGGAACATACAATCAAAGCACTCCTGACACATGTTCATCCAGCCTCTGTTTATAAACCTCCAAAGAAGGAGACTCCACCCCCCTTCAAGACACCATATTCCACTGTCAAAGAATAGACCTTGATCATGGCAGCTATACAAAGTCTCCAAATACAGAGGCAGTCTACCTCTGAATAATAATGCCCAAGGGCACCCTGATGCACACAAAGAAAGGCCATTTTTTCCAGACTGGTGCCCATCAACTGGCATACATCTCTCCCCCAGAAGAGTTTGGATTTATATCCCCCCTTTCTCTTACAAGCTCCTTTCCCTTCCTCTCCTCACAACAGACACCTTGTGAGGCAGGTGGGGCTGAGAGAGTTTCGAAAAAGGTCACCCAGCAGGAACGCAGGAGTGCGGAAACACATCTGGATCACCAGATAAGCCTCCGCCACTCCTGTGGAGGAGTGGGGAATCAAACCCGGTTCTCCAGATTAGAATCCACCTGCTCTTAACCACTGCACCACGCTGGCTCCCAGGTGGGGCTGAGAGGGGTCACTCAGCAGGCTTCACATGGGGGAGCGCGGGAACAAATCCAGTTCACCACACAAGAGACCTCTGCTCAGGTGGAGGAGTGGGGAATCGAACCCAGTTCTCCAGATTAGAATCCACCTGCTCTTAACCACTACGCCACGCTGGCAGAAGGAACACCTGTTTGTGCCTCGTTCTCAACCAGCGGGGCTTCCAGATTCTTTAAGAACATAAGAACAAGCCAGCTGGATCAGACCAGAGTCCATCTAGTCCAGCTCTCTGCTACTCGCAGTGGCCCACCAGGTGCCATTGGGAGCTCACATGCAGGATGTGAAAGCAATGGCCTTCTGCGGCTGTTGCTCCCAAGCACCTGGACTGTTAAGGCATTTGCAATCCTCTTTAAGACAAAGCACAGCGGGGGAAGGAAACCGGAGCCTCGTCTGGAGACGAAAAAGAGGCCAAGAAGTTTATCTGGGGAGGCCCGGAATGCCCATCAGCCCAGCTGCGGAGTCCGCGCCTGGTCCCTGCAGTCTTGCTTCTGAGGGGAATGGGCTCACGCACCAGACGCTTCTCCCGGGGATAGTGTTTTTCTCTAGTCTCAGCCGAGGGCAAGCACCAAACAGGCAGCTCCTCTCAAGGGACTGCTGCCGAGTCCCCGAAGGAGCGTTTGGAACAGTTTATTCCGAGCAAAATATAAAAGGCGGACAGTTTTAATCGCTTTGAGAAGCACCAGCTCACAGCACAGGGAACGACAGGAAAGGATGCTGATAATGGGGGATGAGTCTGCCTGGGTCCCGAGCCTGACCTTTTGCAGAAAACTTCGCCTGCTGCAAAAAAAAAATACTAATAATCTCCAGTCGAGAAAGCCTACTAGCGTCGATTTTTTTAAAAAACCACAAGAGCGCACAGAGTCAAATCCATATTTCTGTCACCGTCAGCAAAGCTGGAAATGGGTTATTCAAGACGTGTTGCCTCACCCTGTCTGTTTTATATCATCAGCACTAAGCCCCACTGGGTTCAACAGGGCTCAATCCCAACTGTGTGGGGCCGTGGCCGTGGCTCAGCAACAGAGCACATGCGTGGCACACCAAAGGTCCCAGGTTAAGTGCCTGGCATCTCCAGTTTAAAGGGCGGCTGGACTGGGAAAATATGGCTTTTGGGGTGACTCCATGATAAGCAACCACCAGGCAGAGAAGGCCCAGTCCCCAGCATTAAGAAGAAGAAGAAGAAGAGGAAGAAGAAGAAGAAGAAGAAGAGGAAGAGGAGGAAGAGAAGGAGGAAGAAGAAGAGGAAGATGTAGAAGAAGAAGAGGAGGAGGAAGAGGAGGAGGAAGAAGAGGAGGAAGAGGAGAAGGAGGAAGAAGAGGTAGAAGAAGAGGAAGAGGAGGAGGAAGAAGAGGTAGAAGAAGAAGAAGAAGAGGAGGAGGAGGAGGAGGAGTTTGGATTTATATCCCCCCTTTCTCTCCTGCAGGAGACTCAAAGGGGCTTACAATCTCCTTGCCCTTCCCTGCTCACGACAAACACCCTGTGAGGTAGGTGGGGCTGAGAGAGCTCCGAGAAGCTGTGACTAGCCCAAGGTCACCCAGCTGGCGTGTGTGGGAGTTCCCAGGCTAATCTGAATTCCCCAGATAAGCCTCCACAGCTCAGGCGGCAGAGCTGGGAATCAAACCGGTTCCTCCAGATTAGATACACGAGCTCTTAACCTCCTATGCCACTGCTGCTCACTCAGCTGGCATATACTGGAGTGCACAAGCTAATCTAGCTCACCAGATAAACCTCCACAGCTCAAGTGGCAGAGTGGGGAATCAAACCCAGTTCTCCAGATTAGAGTGCACCTGCTTTGAACCACTACACTCCTAAAGCATATTAAGTCACAGGTGCTGAGAAAGGCCTTTCTGTGCTCAAAATCCCAAAGGGCTGCTGAAATAGTTGGACAAAGGGTGTAAAGGAATTTCATGTTCACATCTCTCTGCTTTTTCTCCTCTGCGGCACTCAGCGTAAAACTCCCAGGGTTTTTTTTGTAAAGCTCTGAGTTTATTTCTGGCTAGATCCTCGCTGTAGCTTCACTCTTCCACCATGTTACATTTGGAACCCCCCTCTCAGATGGCTTCTCCTCCTTTCCCCGGCTGCCCTATTCCATCCTGTTAAGTCTACACAACTCAGGCTTGCAAACTCTGGGGCCTCTGTTAGTTCAGCCCCCGCCCCGAATCCCACCTTTCTAGCAGAAGCCAACATCTACCACCTGTAACAATAGCCACAATGCCCTTCGGTTGGCGGTTCACATGGTGTGAAAAGAGAAACCGGAGTTCTGCCTTTCAGCAAAGGCCCAGGCACCTTTCGGTCTTCTCTGGGTCTGCAAAACCAATCCTCTGGGCCGGCTGTTCTCTCTCTACGGCCAGCCTGGCACCTTTTGATCCCTCGTCTTCTGCCAATTCGGATGAGCTGTGCCAGGTTGGTGAATGCCACTTGTTTGCAGCAGGAAGAAAACTGTCTCTGGGCGAGGAAGCGTTAGGAAGGCAGCTGGTTCTTTTCACCCGAGGTTCCCGATGGCTGAACACGAGCACGTCCGGGCAAGAGGATAAATGAAAAACACTGCAGACGACTCAATTTTCTGGAGTGATTTGCGGATCACTACTTTCTCCGACTCCCTGCCAGGATGCGCTCCTAAGTCTGGAAGTCTGCCAGCAGCAAGCAGGAAACTGAACTGAACGACGGCAGCTCGAGCAAAATTTTGCAAATGTGGAAGGCTAGATCCCGTGAATTGGTTCCCTTGTCAGAATAATCTCAAGTGGGTTGGTCTCGTTCTCCAGGATGTTAGCAGGTGGATCTACAGTTCCCAGCATGCTGACAGGGGATGATGGGAACTGTAGTGCATAACATCTGGAGGGCCGCGAGTTTGACACCTATGCTCTAACGGCACTGTTCTCATCAAAGCACTTAGAAGAAGAGTTTGAAGAAGAATTTGGATTTAAATAGTCCCTTTCCTGTAAGGAGACTCAAAGGGACTTACAATCTCCTTTCTCTTCCTCTCCCCACAACAGACACCTTGTGACGAAGGGGGTGGGTGGGGGCTGAGAGAGCTCTGAAGAACTGTGACTAGCCCAAGGTCACCCGGCAGGAATGTACTGAAGTGCACAAGCTATTCTGGATCACCAGCTAAGCCTCCACAACTCAAGTGGCAGAGCAGAGAATCAAACCCAGTTCTCCAGATTAGAGAGCACCTGCTCTTAACCACTGCGCCACGCTGGCTCTCAGGGACAGCATGAACGTTAGCACAATGGCATTGTGGGACCCAGATCAGAATTCTCTTCATGCAAACAGCCCACCCGGCCCCTGCATCCCCCGCAGTCCCCCCTTACCAGGTGTCGGAGTCCATTCCAGGTGTGGTAGGTCAGGGGGAAAGCCAAGGCAAACTTGCCCGAGTAGATGAGTGCCGCCGGCAGGTGAAGGGACTTGATGAACTCCAAAGAGTCAGGGAAATGGCCTGGAAAAACCAGGGCGCTCAAGCCAAAGAGAGACACACCTGCAAAGAGAGCCACAAAGGATAAACGAGACAAGCCAGCATCCTCTTCTCCTGAGATTCTTCACACTCTCTTAGGTCCTTGCAAAGCATGGCCACGCCTGCTGTTATGAAGAAATGCTCCAAGGGACCTGAGGAGCACTATGAAAATCCCCTTCCCCTCGTCCAAAAGATCCAAAGGCCCCTAATATTCCACCCGCATCTATGGCTGACATCTTTAGAGGCATGTCACAGTGCCTCTGAAGACGAGAGCCAGCGTGGCATAGTGGTTAAGAGCAGGTGCACTCTAATCTGGGGAACCGGGTTCGATTCCCCGCTCTGCCACTGGAGGTGGAGGCTTATCTGGGGAACCAGATTAGTTTGTGCACTCCAACACATGCCAGCTCTCTCAGCCCCACCCACCTCACAGGGTGTTTGTTGTGGGTGGGGGAAAGAGATTGTAAGCCCCTTGGAGTCTCCTTGCAGGAGAGAAAAAGGGGGATATAAATCAAAACTCTTCTTCTTCTAGGTGTGGGTGAAACATTAGGAGCTAAGAAGAAGAGTTGGATTTATATCCCCCTTTCTCTCCTGTAAGGAGATTCAAAAGGGCTTATGATCTTCTTTCTCTCCCCCACCCCACAACAAACACCCTGGATGGGGCGGAGAGAGCTCCAGGAGAGCTCCAAAGAATTTGTGACTAGCCCAAGCTCACCCAGCTGGTGCACGGGCTAATCTGAATACCCCAGATAAGCCTCCACAGCTCAAGCGGCAGAGCAGGGAATCAAACCCAGTTCCTCCAGATTAGAGTACGCCTGCTCTTAACAACTATGCCAATACGCTATCAGACCACGGACCCACAGCCCAGAAAATCCACAACAGCCACTTGTCTTGGGCTTTGTTTTTTGGCATTCTCTTGCTAACTTTCACTGGCCCTCCTCTCTCTCTAAACCACAACTTCATCTTTCAAAACCGGCCTACCAGGATTTCAAAACCAGGCTTTAATCTTAAATTAAACTAGATCAGCCCCCGCAGATCTTCCAGCTCAACTTCAAGGACACAGCTGTGAGAAGCGTTACCTGGAGGAGGGCCCCCCAAGAGCTTCAAGCAAGAGGACACGGTGGGTATCTTGCCCTCTCCTTCTGCCCGTTCAGGGAAGCTTTCTTTCCCGGACAAACCATCGCTGGCGTTTCAACCGATCGGGCAAGAGGAGAGTCCCGAAACAGAGAAGAGCCGGACACAGAGCCAGGCGGGCATCCACGAGGGGGGGAAGCTGGCACGTGTAGAGACAGCTCGACCCGAGCATCTGTGCCGACCAGGAGAGCTGCCAGAGCGCTTCTCCGTGTCACTTGGAGGCTGCCAGGCTTCTCCAGATGGCGCTTCCCAAAAGGATGCCAGCCAGGGGAGGCAACGGGAACGACAGCAGAGCTGCCCAAAGCGGCAACCCGGACTGATCCCTTCTCCCTGCCTGGCCACTCGGTCAGCGCCCCCCTCCCTGATGGTTCCACCTGCAACCACGGCCAGAAAAGAAGCCTGCCCTTCATCCCAGCTGCGGCGTTCGTCGCTTCGACATCTGCTTCGCTCGCCCTCTGCAATTGCCAGCTTGACCAGGGGCTGTGCGTGAGGTCGGAAGGGAGGGGTTTCGCTCGCCCTACGCTGGGCTTGGCTGTTCGAGAGCCATCTGGCGAGAGGAGGCAGCCAGGGCCAAAGGGGACGGCGCTTCCTGCGTCATTCCAACCGGAAGAGCCCCGTGCTTGGATTGTGTCGTTGAAACGTTTGCGTCGGATCCTGTGGGGTCGTTCCGCCAGCCGTTAACACGCACGTTGGGAAAGCGAAAGACACCTGGCGCGAAGTGCCTTTTGATGTGACGGTGCAGGTGAAACTTAAAAGCAATCAAGCCAATAGGTTAAGACATATCCCAAATGTTCCTGGGGCTGTGTAGGAAAGATATGCTCAGGTTTGCTCAAGTGCACTTGCTGGCAAGTTTTCTACTTTCTGGGAGCTCTTTCAGTATTGGCTCCCATGTCACAGAACCCGCAGGCTGCTACAGAGGATAGCGAGGAATGCTCTGGGTCACGTTGGGGATGCCCACACCCTGTAGTGTAGTGATTAAGAGCAGGTACACTCTAATCTGGAAAACCGGGTTTCATTCCCCACTCCCCCACCTGAGTGGCGGAGGCTTATCTGGTGAACCAGATGTGTTTCCGCACTCCTACATTCCTGCTGGGTGACCTTGGGCTAGTCACAGTTCTCCAGAACCCTCTCAGCCCCACCTGCCTCACAAGGTGTCTGTTGCGGGGAGAGGAAGGGAAAGGAGTTTATAAAATGTCTTAAGTCTCCTTACAGGAGAGAAACAGAGCTGGGCCAGAGTGCGCCTGGCGTGAACTCTGTGTTTTCCACCCGCCCCCCACTGCCAGTGTCTGCCCCCCCCCATCTTACTAGCCTGTTCCCTTCAAGCTGAAAACAGTCTGGTGGGAACTACACTTCCCATGAGACCGTGGGGCTCGCAAGTTTCACCAGACCGTTTTCAGCCTGAAGGGAACAGGCCGCTTCTTCAGACTGCACTGTTTTACTAAGGTAAGTGTGGGGGGAAACGTGCCATGGGGGTGCAAGAGGGGGGTGCCGCAGGAGCGATTTTCCTGGGGGGGGGGCCCGCAGGCAAGCGCCCAGTGCAAAAAAACCCACCCCGATCCACCGGTAGCTCCACCTCTGGAGAGAAAGGTGGGGTATAAATCCAAACTACTTCTCCCTTTCTTCTTCTTTTCTTCTTCTCCTTCTCCTTCTCCTCCTTCCTCTTCCTCCTCCTCCTCTTCCTCCTCCTCTTCCTCCTCCTCTTCCTCTGTCTCAGGAGAGCCATGGGTATATCTTAAAGCTCTCCCAGTTTTCTACATGATTGTGCTTTGCGCAGGGAGATCAACAACCGTCGGCGAGCCGTAGCTCGAGTCAGCTTCTCTGCCGTTACCGCTCTTCTTGCTAAGCAGCCCTTGATAAGCTTTGCAGAGCGGCCTGAGAATCCCTTTACTGCCTAGCCCAGTGGTGGCTAACCTTTGGCACTCCAGATGTTATGGACTACAATTCCCATCAGCCCCTGCCAATTGGCCATGCTGGCAGGGGCTGATGGGAATTGTAGTCCACAACATCTGGAGTGCCAAAGGTTCGCCACCACAGGCCTAGCCCCAGGAACACCTGGCCTATGTCTCAGCCTATTCCATATAAAGGCTCAGAACTCCCACCAGTGGGCGGCTTCACAGTACCGACGACGACGTTGCCACCGACGAAGCAGACGCCGCTTTGCTTAGCGGCTGAAGACCTGGAATGCCCCATCTGGGTAATCCTCGGAACTCTGCACTTTGCACAGTCTCTGGAGACTCCTGCAAGGATTTACCTTGATGGACACTTCGTTTTGTTCTCCAGCCACCGGGCTTGTTTTCTTCTCCTACTCCGGCGCTGCTGTTCTGTTTGCTCTGTGTCAGCTACGCTTTTGTGCACTCCCCCGCTCGCAGCTTTTTTGTGCGCTGGCATTGATCCTTCGCTAAATTGAATTGTAGCAGACTGGGTGGCAGGTTTATTTGGTCTTGGCTGCCGCTGTCCCGCCACATTTCCTGACTTGTTTTTTCCGGTTTCTTCGCTTTGCCAGGAACGTGACGCAGAAAGAGTGTTCTATGCCCGCCTCGGGTTATGGTCTTCCCTCCCTCCCATCTCCTCCCACCCACGAAGGGGATCGTTCCTCCATTTCATCCACCTGCTCCGTGCCCGTTTGGCTCTTTCCTTTGCATCCCCCACACTGTTGTTTTCTCTCTGGTCTCTGCAGCTGAATTTATTCCATACACTATGGCTGAACAAAACCCTCTTCATCGGCCATTTTCTCCCTCTGCCCCTGGCTCTGTTTTTTAAATGATCCCCCCCCCCCTCCTTTTGAATTAGTGAACTAGCTTTAGGACTAAAAAAACCCAAAACAAAACACAAGTCAAGCTGATGGTGCGTCCTGTTTTGCTGACTATTTGCAAGTGAAACTCTAAGGCAAAGATATGTTTGTTAACTGCAGACACATTATATCTTTCTTAGAGCCAGCGTGGTGTGGTGGTTAAGAACAGGTGTACTCTAATCTGGAGAACCGGGTTTGATGCCCCACTCTGCCACTTGAGCTGTGGAGGCTTATCTTGTGAACCAGATTAGCTTGTGCACTCCAACACACAACAGCTGGGTGACCTTGGGCTAGTCATAGCTTTTTGGAGCTCTCTCAGCCCCACCCACCTCACAGGGTGTTTGTTGGGGGTGAGGGGAAGGGAAAGGAGATTGTAAGCCCCTTTGAGTCTCCTTACAGGAGAGAAAGGGGGGATATAAATCCAAACTCCTTCTTCTTAAGAGTTTCACCAGCAAATACTAGGCGAAATTGACAAAGAGCACACAATCAGTTCGGCATGTGCTTTTTTGCCCTAAAGTTTGTTCACTAATGCAAAGGAGAGGGGAAATCCATTCAGAAATGGGGTGGGGGGAGAAAATAGATGACAGGGAGGCATTGCAGCAGATTCAGAACAAAAGGCAGGAAAGGGAAATGCAAAATTCAAAGCACAGACGGTGGGGGAAAATCTTGCGGCTCAGTTGAAGGCAAACGTCGCGGCAAGATGTAAGGGCATAAATGGCCTATGGAGATCACAACGAAAAATGCCACCTTAAGCACAGAGTACATGGAGTCAACAGATGACCCGCAGATGCTTCTCCTAACTGCAGGACCATATGGAACCGACACAGAAAATGCAAGTACCTAAACTCATTGCGACCCCAGTGCCACGATGGGTGATGGACATCATCATAGGCAGAGACCACCTGAAAGGGAAAAAACAGGAAAATATGATATTTGGAGCTGACCCAAAACTGTAGTCCTCACCACCTTCCTGATTGTCCACCAGCCACAACTGACAAACAGGGGCCCCATTTTTCACTGTGCACATCTATTTTTTGGTGCATCGCTCTGAGCCCCAATTGTTGGGGGAGAGTGGTTTTTAAATTGAATAACAATCCGCTCTGAAACTGTGGTAAAGAGTGGGGAACAAATGTGAATGAATGAATGAATGAATGAATGAATGAATGAATGAATGAATGAATGAATGAATGAATGAATGAATGAATGAATGAATGAATGAATGAAATTTCTCCCCTCTCCAGGGCTCTGCTTTCTCTTACTTTGCCCTTTTAAAAACTGAACTTCTCATTTTAAAAAGTTCATGATTTGATCTTAGGTGGGTGGTCCAACCCAGTTCTGGACCACTGCCTATCAGCTGAGGGAGGCGTGGCATCTTTCCCAGACCCTTTCATCTGAAGTTGTTTTAGAACGAACTTGGGATTCTCTGCAAAGGAGGCATGCACCAATGAACAGAGACCCAAGCCAGGAAGTCAACCTCTTCCCACCTTCCAGTGTGCTGGCCCAACGAGCACAAAAGGTAACAGCCTCAGAAAGAGTCAACCTACTGAGCCGACTAGCCCCACCCTTCCTCCTTGGGACTCACGGCAGCTCTCCAAATCATCCGGCGCAGAAAGGTTCTTCCCAAAACCTGCGGTATTCTGCATACTGCAGGTCCCGGGTTCAGATCCGAGCATCTCCAGGTAAAACGATCAGGTAGGTGGTGACGTGAAAAACCTCCGCCTGAGACCCTGGAGAGCAGCTGCCAGTCTGAGTACACAACGCTGACCTCAAGAGTCCGACGGTCTGTTCACAATGAGCCGGCTTTGTGTATGGTTGAAGTTTTTCGCAGCTGGAATCAACTGGCTGTTGTGGGATTCCTGGGTCCTGTGACGATGCTCTGGTAGTTTCACCTCCCAGTGTTTTGCCCGCATCTATGGCTGGTGTTCCACAAGGCTGGGGCCAGAGCTGAAAAGGCTCTGGCCCTCGTTGAGGACAACCAGTCACTTTAATACATTTGGATAATTTATCGTATGAAACTTGTAAATATTCATCCTGTTACTGGGCCTTTTGTCAGCCTTCTTGATAACCTGGCCCAGTGTAAGGTGGCTCTCCATGTGTTCAAGGATACAATATTATCTGCTCTGACAGGCCGAAGAGGAAGAGGAAGAGGAGGAGTTTGCGTTTATACTCCTCCCCCTCTTCCTCTCCTAAAAGGGTCACAGTGGCTGACAACTTTCCTTTCCTCTCCCCACAACAGACGTCATGTGAGGGAGTTGGGGCTGAGAGAATTCGGAGAGAACTATGACAGGTCCAAGGCCACCCCAGCAGGCTTCATGTGCAGGAACAGGGAAACAAATCCAGCTCGCCAGAGGAGGAGGAAGAGGAGGAGTTTGAATTTATATCCTCCCTTTCTCTCCTGTAAGGAGACTCAAAGGGGTTTACAATCTCCTTGCCCTTCCCCTGTGTCCAACAAACACCCTGTGAGATAGGTGGGGCTGAGAGAGCTCCGAAAAGCTGTGACTAGCCCAAGGTCACCCAACTGGCGTGTGTGGGAGTGCACAGGCTAATCTGGTTCACCAGATAAGCCTCCAGAACTCAAGCGGCAGAGCAGGGAATCAAACCCGGTTCTCCAGATAAGAGTCCACCTGCTCTTAACCACTACCTCACGCTGGTTTTCCCAGCACCGGCTACGGTTCAACCAGAGGGGCCACCTGGAGCCTCCTGCAAGTGAGGCACAGCCTCTGCCACTGAGCTAAACTGGCGTGTAACTTTGTGAACAGCAAGCTGCAGGTTTGGGGAAAGATCTGAAGAGCCTGCAAAAGTAGGCAGGATTCCATAGGCCAGGAGTCTGCAACCTGCGGCTCTCCAGATGTTCATGGGACTACAGTTCCCATCAGCCCCTGCCAGCATGGTCAATTGGCCATGATGGCGGGGGCTGATGGGATTTGTAGTCCATGAACATCTGGAGAGCCGCAGGTTGCAGACCCCTGCCATAGGCCCATTCCTTCTATCGGCAGTGGCCTTTCCCCGCTACTGGGAACTTTCCTCTTAGGCAAAAAGGTTCTGCTTGCATTAGGGGAAAGCTCCTTGCACCAGGGAAGGCAGCTGCCGTAAGAGCTGCCGGATCCATCCCACAGACCCTCTGCTTGTGATGAGAAACTCCAGAAGGAGATCAGGAGCAGCCCCTGGTCTGTTCCCAGCGAGTTCTGCTGCTGCGCTCAGAATTATGCAAGGAATCCAGCCAGAGGAGAAGAAGAACGGCCCGAAGAATTTCCGGAGGCGGCTGAAGAACGACACAACCACAACAGCAGGAATCCCGGGAGGGCGGCGGAAGGGGGGAAAAGGCACAGAGCTAAAGAGAAAGCAGCAGAGATTGGCAACGACTGGGCTCCCTTACGCAGCAGCGCAATCAAGGTGCCCAAATCTCTCCCAGAACATTACATTTGACCTGTGGAATGCCACGCAGACAGCAAGTTTTACATTCCACAGTGGCCAGGGGCTGGTTTTAGAGCAGAGGTGGGAGATCAGATTTTGGGAAAATGGGAGGACATATTTTGGCTTAACTGCAACCCGTGTCAGGTGACTTTTGGCCCATTGACACCTCTTAGGCTGACGGGACAGTGCAAGAATAAAACAAGAGATCCCGCAGCAACTTTTCTCAGATAGCTTCAGGAAGACAGCAGCAGTGGCGTAGTGGTTAAGAGCAGGTGCATTCTAATCTGGAGGAACCAGGTTTGATTCCCAGCTCTGCTGCCTGAGCTGTGGAGGCTTATCTGGGGAATTCAGATTAGCCTGTACACTCCCACACATGCCAGCTGGGTGACCTTGGGCTAGTCACAGTTCTTCTGAGCTCTCTCAGCCCCACCCGCCTCACAGGGTGTTTGTTGTGAGGGGGGAAGGGCAAGGAGATTGTAAACCCCTTTGAGTCTCCTACAGGAGAGAAAGGGGGGATATAAATCCAAACTCCTCCTCTTCCTCTTCTTCTTCTTCACGTTGGTCTGCTGTAGAAAAGCAACAGTCGAGTCCAGTAGCACCTCAGAGACCAACGAGATTTTCACAGGGTTGTTGCAAGGGCAGAACAGGGGAAAAAAGATCCATGTATATCACCTGACTTGGAAGAAGGACAAGCTAAAAATCTACTAGAAGCTACTGGCCTCCAAATGATCGACTCTAGAATATGTCAGTCAAGGCACATTTTGGGGAATGTACATCATTTCTCAAATTAAATGTATCCCAGATGTAGAATTTGGCATTTTTATGGTTTGATTTTATGACAAAATTTATTGTGCATTTTAAGTACTAGTCTGAACAGGTTTGCACCAAAAATGCTACTGCATTATTAAACTTGGCTGAATTTATGCTTTTTGGGGAACTATTTGTCAATATTTGTACATGATATGTCTTGTACCCAATTAAATATATTCAGAAAGTTCACAGTCAGACATCCCATCTTGACTTTAAGAGCTCATTTTTGCACTGGAAAGCAGAAGGGCTACATTTTATTCCCAGTACGCTCAGGATTGACAAAAGGAACCACGTCTTCCCACAGATGCCTTGTGAGGTAGGTGGGGCTGAGAGAGTTCTGAGAGAACTGTGACCAGCCCAAAGTCATCCAGCAGGCTTCATGTGTAGGAGTGAGGATTCAAATATTTTGGAATATGCTGCCACAGGAGGTGGTGATGGCCACTAACCTGGATAGCTTTCAAAGGGGCTTTGACAGATTTATGGAGGAGAAGTCGATCTATGGCTACCAATCTTGATCCTCCTTGATCTGAGATTGCAAAAGCCTTAGCAGACCAGGTGCTCTGGAGCAGCAGCAGCAGCAGCAGCAAGCCATTGCTTTCACCTCCTGCACGTGAGCTCCCAAAGGCACCTGGTGGGCCACTGCGAGTACCAGAGTGCTGGACTAGATGGACTCTGGTCTGATCCAGCAGGCTCTTTCTTATGTTCTTATGGTGCATGAGCTTTCGAGAGTCAAAGCTCCCTTCATCAGATATAAGTAGAAATGAAGAGCGCTTACATCTCAGCCAGAAAGTGGGAGGAAATAAGGGCTGAGGGACCTACATTCCCACTTGTATCTAATGAAGGGAGCTTTGACGCTTGAAAGCTCATACCCCCCAAGTCTCGTGTGACTGGATCTGAATCTAGCTGCTCCTCAGAGGGGCAGAACACACTCACGGGGTTGGATCACACCGATGCATTTTGCGAATGGTGGTTCTTTCCCCTGGTGCAAAAAGCGTACGGCATTTGGTGAAGGCGCTTTGCACCCAGGTAAGGGGCGACACAATAATTCGGCAGTGGAATTGGCTGCCTGGGGAGGAGGTGAGCTCCCCCAGTTTTTAAGCAGTGGCTGGACAAACTCTCATCCAAGACGTTCTAGGCAGACGCATCGAACTGGGGGGGGGGGGGGGTTTGGACAATAAGAACATAAGAAAGAGCCTGCTGAATCAGACCAGAGTTCATCTAGTCCAGCACTCTGCTACTTGCACTGGCGCACCAGGTGCCTTTGGGAGCTCACATGCAGGTGAAAGCAACCACCACCACCACCTCCCCCCACCCCGCACACTACTGCTGCTGCTCCCCCCACCCCCACCCAAGCACCTGTTCTGCTTTTGCAATCTCAGCTCAATCTCAGCTCATTTGCAATCCCAGATCAATATAGCCTATATGGCCCCTTCCACCTCTATGACTCCACTGCGGCTGTTGGCGGAATGGCTCTGCGGAATCTGACCTCAAAGGTGAAAGAAACAAAAGGCAGTTCTGCTGACTGCACCCCATGCGCACATCCTGCGCTTGCTGCCTCCCGAAAACACGGCAACTGACCTGTAGATGGAGATGTGGGGGGACAGAGGGCGGTTCGAGCGAGTGTTCTTGTCCCAGAACTGGGCCATCTCCTCCTTTGCCGTTGTCCCCATGGGGGCCACGCTGGAAGAGAAACACAGGCGAGACCGAGTCAGAGGGGCTGCTAGCAAGGCAGGGGCGAAGAGAACAAAGCAGGAAGGCCTCAGCCCCCTCTGAGAAGAACAGAAGGCCCTGCAGGGTCGGACTGCTCTAGCACCCCTTTGTTCCTGCAAGGACAGCCAGTCAGATTCCTTCTGGGAAGCCCAGGAGGAGAGAGGCAATAAGAATGAGCCTCCTCTGCCAACTTGTCTTGAAAGAGGGAGCGAGCCCAAAGCTGCCCAGAACAGCGTTGTCCATGGGGCATGGATCTGGCGCTAACTCCCATTTTAGGCCAAAGGTCGGAAGTCTACAGTGGATTTTCCCAAGGGAAAACAAGTTCATTTATAAAGACTGCGTTACAAATATACTGTGCGGAATCCATCTATGTTCATTATAACCATCAACGTATCTACGAAGTGTTTATTTGTTAATCTCAATGGTTGTCTCTAAGCATGTAAGATTTTGTTTTAATTTTAAATACAACAAAGGTTGCTTTGCTATCAAGAAGCCGCCTTGAGTCTCCTTATGGGAGAGAAAGGTGGGGTAGAAATCCAAACACTACTACTTCTTCTAAATGTACGTTTTTGTAGTCTTTTATTACAAGCCACCCTGAGCCTGCCCTTGAATGGAAAAGGGCAAGATATAAGCCCAGTAAAATAAATGAGGCAAGGGGTACAATGTGGCCTTGCAGAACCGATGCAGAAATTTGGGGAAAGAAGAAGAAGAGTTTGGATTTATATCCCCCTTTCTCTCCTGTAAGGAGACTCAAAAGGGCTTACGATCTTCTTTCTCTCCCCCACCCCACAACAGACACCCTGTGAGGTGGGTGGGGCTGAGAGAGCTCCAAAGAACTGTAACTAGCCCAAGGTCACCCAGCTGGCATGTGTGGGAGTGCACAGGCTAATCTGAATTCCCCAGATAAGCCTCCACAGCTCAAGTGGCAGAGCGGGGAATCAAACCCGGTTCCTCCAGATTAGAATGCACTTGCTCTTAACCACTGCGCCACTGTTGCAGCAAGGGCAGCAGCAGCAAGGGCTCAAAGCTAAGCTACAGTTGCAAATATTGCTTGATTCACAACATCATTACTTTCTACGTGAAGCAACTGGGGTGGGGGGGAATTAATTATCCTTTCGCAGTCCAGAAACTTACTGTTGCATGGAGAATCCAGGGCCCAAACGGAGGCAGAGGCACCGCCGGCCAGCTAACCTGAAAGACAAAAGCAACAGTTCCATTCATGATGGTGAATATTCATCCATGCAGTCAGCCGCCAACGTGGTGGGTGAGCCATTGTAGCGGCCTACCTGTCAGGGCTGTTGTCACATAAAGCACATTGGAAAACACTGAATAAAGTTATATCGTGAACACCGAGGGCAGCATGTCCTGCCGGAGGCTGTGTGGAGGCAGAGCCATGTTTCATAAGTGCTTCCCCCCACACCAATGCTATAAAGGAGATACCTTTTGGAATTAAGCAGCAGTTTGTAGGGGACTGCATTATTCATTAGTGGCGTTTTAATGCAAACGGTGGTTTTACATTTTATAATTTTATATTAAATGTGTATCATATATTAACATAAGCCACCCTGAGCGCAATTCACCAGGGGAGGGGAGGGTAGAAATAAAATTTCCATTCCAGGCCTTCAAGAGGTATGCTGTATTTCTTTGGGAAGGGGGAACACTTTTTTAAAAAAAGGACCCATAAAACTGCCTTATACCAAGTCAGACCATTGATCAACAAGACCAATACTGGTTCTGGTGGGCTTTCCGGGCTGTGTGGCCGTGGTCTGGTGGATCTTGTTCCTAACGTTTCGCCTGCATCTGTTGCTGGCCTCTTCAGAGGTGTATCACAGAGGGAAGTCCGTTACACACTGTGTCTGTGATACACCTCTGAAGATGCCAGCCACAGATGCAGGCGAAACGTTAGGAACAAGACCCACCAGACCACGGCCACACAGCCCGGAAAACCCACCACAACCAGTTGAATCCGGCCGTGAAAGCCTTCGACAAGATCAGTACTGTTTGCTCAGTCTGACTACAGCTCTCCAGGGCCTCAGGTTAAAAGTCGCCCCCCTCACCAACCAGCTGATCAGTTCTAACCGGAGATGTCGGGAATTGAACTTGCAACCTTCTACCTGCAAAAGAGATGTTTCACCATTGAGCCACAGCCCCTCCCTTGGACTGTTTATCCACCTATGCTACTGCTAAAAATAGAACCGTGACAGCAGAACAAGGATGCCTAACCTGGCACAGAGGCAAGGGGCAGCTCAGATCTGACCCTACCAAAAACATAATCCAGGTGTGCAGGTTAATTAAACATCTCACAGATATGGAAGGTATTCGTATTGATTTTGCCGTATTTTTTTCTTCCACATTTCCTGGGAAAAACAGAGAGCTGAGGAACCCCAAAGGACCTCTGGGGAATTTGTCCAGCATTGCATTTTTTTACTTTTAGGCATCAGCAACTTCATTATTGAGCCGGTCGCTTCAGGGAAGAGAATCCAGACAGTTCCTATCCTTACACCGTGTGTGGTTTTTCTGTCGAGTCACATGATAACCTTGTAGGATTTTCAAGGCAGAAGACGTTCAGTGGTGGTTCGCCATTGCCTACCTGAACATGGGCTGAGAAAGTCTGGTGAGAATCTAGCAGGCTTCATGTGGAGGGCTTGAACCTGGTTCTCCAAATTTGCGTCTGCTACTCTCGAGAGCCAGTGGTTAAGAGCAGGTGGATTCTAATCTGCAGAACTGGGTTTGATTCCCCACTCCTCCCCCTGAGAGGCAGAGGCTTGTCTGGTGAACCAGATGTGGTTCCACACTCCTACATTCCTGCTGGGTGATCTTGGGCTAGTCACAGTTCTTTGGAACTCTCTCAGCCTCACCTACCTCACAAGGGGTCTGTCGTGGGGAGAGAAAGGGAAAGGAGCTTGTAATCCACCTTGAGTCTCCTTACAGGAGAGAAAGGTGGGGTATGAATCCAAACTCTTCTTCTTCTTCTCTTCTTCTTGATGTGGATGGACTGAACCTTGTTCTCCAAATTAGCATCTGCGGCTCTTAACCACTATGGCTTACACCAGCTTCTACAGAAGAAGAAGAAGAAGAGTTTGGATTTATATCCCCCCTTTCTCTCCTGCAGGAGACTCAAAGGGGCTTACAATCCCCTTGCCCTTCCCCCCTCACAACAAACACCCTGTGAGGTAGGTGGGGCTGAGAGAGCTCCGAGAAGCTGTGACTAGCCCAAGGTCACCCAGCTGGCATGTGTGGGAGTGTACAGGCTAATCTGTATTCCCCAGATAAGCCTCCACAGCTCAGGCGGCAGAGCTGGGAATCAAACCCGGTTCCTCCAGATTAGATACACGAGCTCTTAACCTCCTATGCCACTGCTGCTACGCACGACACCCTCCCCCAAAATACAGAGGTCAGCCATCTCTGCTGTAAAAGGAAAATGTCCCCCTTTATGCTTTCAGAACACCAAACTATTGAGGCCACGTAGTCAAGTTTTCCTCTAAAGGGGAACCAGCCAAGCAAAGAGCAGTCATTTCATGCTGATGGAGCCGAAGGCCTGAAGAATGGAGAGTCTGCAATTCTCCTATCGTGGCGGGCGGGAGGGGGGATCCAAAAACAAACTTGCTTTTATTGCGCTCTTTCGCCGCCGCCGCCGTTTGTCACCCGCTAAGCGCTGGCGAGATGGCAGGTCACTGTCACAGCTGAGAGAGCATCGCATTAAGTCGCAAACCCACAGCGTGGAGAAGAGGAAAATTACGGGTTTCAATTTTTGTTTCACACGCAGACGTCCCCACAGGCTCTCTAGGCAGATCGGGTCAAGCAGTTCTCAGGTCCACGTTCAAAGGTGACCCGCCGGCACGAAAGAGATTTTTTTAAAAACCCACACTCCCCAACAAACTCACAAGCCCGCCTGCCGAAGCTCAAAGAGTTTGCAGATGTGGGCTGGAATCTACTTCTTCTGAAGAACGTGTTGGGGCCGAGGATCGCCAGCACAGAGCAAAGCATTATTTCCCAGCCACCTGCCCCTCCTCCTGACCAGACCCGCAACTTCCAAGTCGGGTTCGGTTCTCAGCAGGAAGGAAAGACAGGAGCACGGAAAAAGCAATGGTGCAGGGACAAAACAACGCTAGCTAGGAGAAACTAGGAGAATCTATCCATCCATCTATCCATCCATCTATCTTCACACCTATCTATCTATCTTCCCATCTATTTTCCCATCTATCTATCTATCTATCTATCTATCTATCTATCTATCTATCTATCTATCTATCTATCTATCTATCTATCTATCTATCTATCTATCTATCTATCTATCTATCTATCTATCTATCTATCTATCTATCTATTTTCCCATCCATCTATCTATCTATTTTCCCATCCATCTATCTATCTATTTTCCCATCCATCTATCTATCTATTTTCCCATCCATCTATCTATCTATCTATCTATCTATCTATCTATCTATCTATCTATCTATCTATCTATCTATCTATCTATCTATCTGTCTGTCTGTCTGTCTGTCTGTCTGTCTGTCTGTCTGTCTGTCTGTCTGTCTGTCTGTCTGTCTGTCTGTCTGTCTGTCTGTCTGTCTGTCTGTCTGTCTGTCTTCCCGTCTGTCTGTCTTCCCATCTATCTATCTATCTTCCCATCTATCTATCTTCCCATCTATCTATCTATCTTCCCATCTATCTATCTATCTTCCCATCTATCTTCCCATCTATCTATCTATCTTCCCATCTATCTATCTATCTTCCCATCTATCTATCTATTTTCCCATCCATCTATCTATCTATTTTCCCATCCATCTATCTATCTATTTTCCCATCCATCTATCTATCTATCTATCTATCTATCTATCTATCTATCTATCTATCTATCTATCTATCTATCTATCTATCTATCTATCTATCTATCTATCTGTCTGTCTGTCTGTCTGTCTGTCTGTCTGTCTGTCTGTCTGTCTGTCTGTCTGTCTGTCTGTCTGTCTGTCTGTCTGTCTGTCTGTCTGTCTGTCCGTCTGTCTATCCGTCTATCTATCCATCTATCTATCCATCTATCTTCCCATCTATCTATCTTCCCATCTATCTATCTTCCCATCTATCTATCTTCCCATCTATCTATCTATCTATCTTCCCATCTATCTATCTATCTTCCCATCTTTCTATCTATCTTCCCATCTATCTTCCCATCTATCTTCCCATCTATCTATCTATCTTCCCATCTATCTTCCCATCTATCTATCTTCCCATCTATCTTCCCATCTATCTTCCCATCTATCTTCCCATCTATCTATCTATCTGTCTGTCTGTCTGTCTGTCTGTCTGTCTGTCTGTCTGTCTGTCTGTCTGTCTGTCTGTCTGTCTGTCTGTCTGTCTGTCTGTCTGTCTGTCTGTCTGTCTGTCTGTCTGTCTGTCTGTCTGTCTGTCTGTCTGTCTAATATGCCATCCTCCCCCGAAGGGCTCTGGGCGGTGCACACCATTTTAAATATATAAGTAGAGTACAATCTAAAAACATAAACAATTTACAAAAAATAAATACACATATGTATGGCTCTATTAAGGTTAAAACAGCTAAAAGCCCCATTAAAATATAAAGAGTCCCAATAAACAATATATGATATAATATAATATATGGCGTCCGACAGCTAAACCCTCCCAAGGTGGGAACGGTAGGTCCCACAGATGTTATGGGGACCATCAAGGGGGGGACCTCCAAAGGGGGGTGCCACATCAGCGGCCAGCCTCTCCAAAAGCCCGGTAGAACAGCTCGGTCTTACAGGCCCTGCAGAACTCACCAAGATCCCGCAGGGCCCGGACAGCTGGAGAAAGAGCGTTCCACCAGGCAGTTTTATCTCTGTTCGTGAAGCACTATCAAGTAAAGAAAACACCAAACCGAGGAGCGGCAAGTACAAATGAAATACAAATACAATTCACTCCCTGCTGTATACAACAAGACGACCACTAAATGTTTATGAAATGTATAATAAAGTGTCACAGTGCAATAAAAACAATAATCACCTATTATATATAAATTACAATAGAACTCTGAACACAGGGAGAAAAACACATCTCAATTCAAGACAACTTCTCTTGATATTCTAATATGATTTTAAACAAGACGCTGAGAGTCAAGTATAATGAGGAGTGAAGAAAAATCCTTTGAAAGAGGAATTCTTATCGCGAAAACCACTTGTGCTTGGCTTCCAGAGCCTTGTTTACCATTGGACTATAATTTATATACAATAAGTACTATCAAGTCACAGCTGACTTAGGGCAACCCCAGCATAGGTGTCAAACTCACGGCCCTCCAGATGTTATGGACTGCAGTTCCCATCATCCCCTGCCAGCATCATGCTGGCAGGGGATGATGGGAACTGTAGTCCATAACATCTGGAGGGCCGCGAGTCTGACACCTGTGCCGTAGAGTTTTGAAACCACAGATGAAACAGAGGTGGTTTGCAATTGTCTTCCTCTCCATAGCGACCCTGGTATTTCTTGGGAGGTCTCCCAGTCAGCTATTAACCAGGGCTGCCCTAGCTTGAAATTTGACACGGTCAGGCTACCCTGGACCATCCAGTTATGGACCACCCAGTTGAGGGCAGACAGTTCTGTATCAGTGCCACATCCAAGACAACCCAAGAGCTTCTGCATGTTTACTCAAAAGCCAGGGCCTTCCACTTTGATCGGTAGTGGGAAATGCCGTCAAGCCACAACTGAACGGTGGGTTTTTAAGGCAAGAGGCGAACAGAGGTGGTTTGCCACAGCCTTCCTCTGTTAGCGACCGTGGACTTTCTTGGTGAACTCCCCTGCAAACATGAATCGGGGGCCAACCTCTGGATACAGTTGGGCCCTGCAGGATTGCTTCAATTCAGCAGGATTGCTTCAATTCAGCCGAGGTGTTCCACAGGGCACATGAAGAAGAAGAGTTTGGACTTATATCCCCCTTTTCTCTCCTGTAAGGAGACACAAAGGGCCCTTCCCCCACAACAAAAACCCTGTGAGGTGGGTGGGGCTGAAAGAGCTCCAAAGGTCACCCAAGGTCACTCAGCTGTCGTGTGTTGGAGTGCACAAACTAATCTGGTTCCCCAGATAAGCCACCACAGCTCAAGTGGCAGAGCGGGGAATCAAATCCAGTTCCTCCAGATTAGAATGCACCTGCTCTTAACCACTACGCCACATGGTTGAGGGCAGCAATAGGTTCTCCCTGCCCCGTCCCTTTTAATTTTCTTTCCTGGTACTGATTATGTTTGTCACTTTACACTTATTCCTTCCTGACTGACTCCCACCCAGCAGTTATTAGTGACGGCACTGAAACCTGGTGATGTAACCTATTGGGATGATGGCTGATTTTGCTGTTGTATGTTATCCCCTGGGCCTGTTGATGCAGAAAGGAGCCTGTCAGTAAAGAAATCAATAAATAGTTCTTAAACTCCCCATAGGAGAGGTACCTGCATTTGGGAAGATATGACTTACAAGCCATACGATGTGGCTGGCTTTTGACTATAAGAGTCCACACATTCAACAGAATCAAACAGAACTCTTTTTTCCTGGATGGTAAACCTTCAGGCACTGTGAAATTAATAGCCCAGGCTGGCCTGATCTAATCCGATCTCATAAGCCTGTGGTGGCGAACCTTTGGCACTCCAGATGTTATGGACTACAATTCCCATCAGCCCCTGCCAGCATGGCCAATTGGCTGCCAGCCCCTGCCAGCATCAGCCAATTGGCCATGCTGTCAGGGGCTGATGGGAATTGTAGTCCATAACATCTGGAGTGCCAAAGGTTCGCCAGCTAACCCTGGTTAGTCTGTGGATGGGAGACCACCAAGGAATACCAGGGTCATGACGCAGAGGCAGGCAATGGCAAACCACCTCCGAACATCCCTTGCCTTGAAAACCCAATGGGGTTGCCAGAAGCCCACTGCAATGTGGCTTCACTTTACCCACACATGAACCTTCAGGCTGAAGCCGTGGGGTTGCCCACACCTTGGGGGGGGGCCACAGACTCCCCACACACATATCAGCTGACAGCGATGAGCCTGACAAGGTAATTTACTCTCTGCAGCACATATATTTCTCCAAAGAATTTGTACCTCGAGCTTATGAAGATAATAAAATAATAGAATAAAAACAGCCCTAATAGAAGGAACAAACAACATAATAGAAGGACAAATAGAACAAACAACATAATTAAATCAGAAGATGAAATGCAAAATCAGAGCAAGGCATCAGGATAAGCCAAGATCAGGGCAGTGCCAAAATAACAGAATCGATCTAATTTGGGATTGATTCACACAGGCACATAACACAATTCGACATCTCTGGTTGCAGCTGACTTTTACAACCCGCTGGAGGTTTCAAGGCAAGAGAGGGATAGCGGTGGCTTGGCATTGCCTGTCTGTGCATAGCAACCGCGAACTTCCTTGGTGGTCTCCCATTCAAGCACTAGCCAGGGCCAACTCTATTTGAAGAAGAAGAGTTCGGGTTTATACCCGGCTTTTCTCATTCATAAGGAGTCGCAAAGCAGTTGACAAACTCATTTCCCTTCCTCTCTCCAAAACAGGCACCTTGTGAGGTAAGTGGGGCTAGGAGAGTTCAGAGAGAACTGGGACTTGCCCAAGATCACCCAGCAGGCTTCATGTGGAAGAAACAAATCTTGTTAACCAGAGAAGAAGCGGCTGCTCACGTGGAGGAGTGGGGAATCGAATTCAGTTCTCCAGATTAGAGACCACTGCTCTTAACCACTATCCCATGCTGGCTCTTCTAAGATCAAACTAGCCAGGCTATTCAGGTCAGGGCTGGATATCACTACACTTGGGGATAACCAATGAATTTCTTTTGAACCACCATTCCAAATTCAATCCATGGAGTTATATCTGTATGGCCCACTTGCACATTCTAGCTGAAATGACACATTCTACAAATGACAGACATGCTTGTGAAAACTGACCTGTATACATACAGGAACAAATCTCTGTCTGCATTTCACACTGTGTGCACAAAGTATGTTTTAAGCCAGGGTCTCCAAATCTTAGTTCTCCTCTCTAACACACTACCACTACCTAACACACTGCCTTTCCCTTTCTCTGTGTGCATGTAAGTTTCTGAAGCTGGGGATGTGCATTGGTTTGTGTATTTAACCTGATATATTTTGCATTCTCACACACAAGCCAAAATATTTATGTAGGTTCCGTACATTGCAGTCATGGATCTCTCTGTGTGTGTATATATATACACACCCACAAGAACATATGTTTAAATGGAGTTACTGATTCTCAGTCCCACATATATTTGTTTGGGAATGAACACACACCAAAATGCTCATGCACCATACAAATCTACATATGAATTTGAGCTTACACTTACATACAAGAGATGAACAAACACATCACAGCACTACTGCCCCTCCCTTCGCAGCGAAGGCCAGACATGCCTCTGTTATCCACTATTGCAAGCAAGGAAGTACGAAGGAATAAAGGAAGACTCAGAAACCCAAAGAGGCCCCAGACATTAAGCACACACCGACCACTACAAACCTAAGAATACCTTTCAGACTGAGTGCATTCGCACACAGGGTTCATATACAGGCACGTAAGCAAGCTTAAGAACATAAGAAAGAGCCTGCTGGATCAAACCAGAGTCCATCTAGTCCAGCACTCTCCTACTCGCAGTGGCCCACCAGGTGCCTTTGGGAGCTCACATGCAGGATGTGAAAGCAATGGCCTGCTGCTGCTGCTGCTGCTGCTCCTGAGCTTATTCCAATTTATGCATAATCCCAGCTGCCACAAACCTACGAATGCGTTCATGTTGTGCACATTTGCATCACAATGATGTGCACACACAAGATGTGATAACAGTGCCAGAAACCTATGCACATATCTTGGTTTGCACATACAAACATGAATCAATGAATACAGATCCATGACTGCAATGTACAGAACCCACATACACATTTTGGCATGTGTATCTGAGAAAACAAAACACATCAGGCTAAATATACAAACCAATGCACACCCCCAGCAACAGAAACTTACATTCACACAGAGAAAGATAAGAAAGGCAGTGTTTGTAGTGGTTAGAGGAGGGCTAAGATTTGGGAGACCCTGCCTTAAATCAATCCTCTGACATGGGAGCCTGCTGGGTGGCCTTGAGCCAGTGAACAATCTAAGCCTCACGGGGTTGTTGTGAGGATAAAATGGAGAAGAAAAATATAAGCCATTTTGGACCCCCATTAGGAGAAACTAAAGGAATATATAAAGTAAGTAAATAAAGAATGTAAGAAGAGCCTTGCAGGATCAGACCAAAAGTCCATCTAATCCAGCAAGTCAACCAGTTACCATGAGGAACAACGCATACAGTACGGAGGCCAAGCCCTTCCCCAATGTTGCCTCCAATGACTGGGATTCAGAGGAGAGCCAGTGTGGTGCAGTGGTTAAGAGCAGGAGGATTCTAATCTGGAGAACTGGGTTTGATTCCCCACTCCTCCACCTGAGTGGCAGAGGCTTATCTGGTGAACCAGATGTGTTTCCGCACTCCTGCATTCCTGCTGGGTGACCTTGGGCTAGTCACAGTTCTTTGGACCTCTCTCAGCCCCACCTACTTCACAAGGTGTCTGTTGTGGGGAGAGGAAGGGAAAGGAGCTTGTAAGCCACCTTGAGCCTTGTAACAGGAGAGAAAGGTGGGGTATAAATCCAAAACTCTTCGTCTGAATATGTGTGTTCCCTCTATCACAGTGGCTAGTAGCCACTGATGACCTGTCTTCCATCTAATCCCCACTTAAAGCCATGTATGCTTGTCCTGAGCTTATTGCCCCTCAATTTCATTGCGTGCCCCCAAGTTCTAATCTCTTCCTTTCCTCACAAGAAAAGCATCCCAATCCCATAACCACCTTGGTTGCCCAAAACTGCACAGTGTTCCAGATAAGGCCACACAACAAGTGGAAATTAAAATACTGGATGCTTTATTCTCAATCCCTTTTCCACTAATCCCCAGCATGGAGTTCTTTCACTGGAGTTTCTTTCACCGCTGCCACACACTGGATTGACATTTTCATTAAGCCACTAGGAAGATTAGGATCCAGGAGACGCAGAGTCAAATCTCCATGGCCTCAGTTTGCAAGACCTGAGCAAGACTGGTAATGGCAGGTGGTTTTGGAGGGCACTGATTCATATGGTTGTCATACGACAGAAGTGGTCTGACGGCACTCAACACAAACGAACAAATCTATGAAAATATTTAAGGATTAGTGATCAGGATGTTCTGGCAGGCATCGATTCATAAGGTCGCCATGAGTCAGAAGAACTTGACAGCACTTCACACCCACACGTACTGGCCAATACCACAAGCCTGGGTAAGCATTTCGCCATGTATTGGGAAGACAAACCTTGAATACCGGGCTACATAACGGATGCACCCTTTCACAGTGCCAAAAACCTCATGTGCGCGTTTCTGTGTGCACTATAAAGATGCAACACACACATGCCTGGTTTCTGCATATGCACGCTTCGGTGTTTGCGCACCTCTGCACATAAGGGTGTGCCTGGCACAGGGGCGCACACAAAACCCCTTGCACGTCCTCAGGGTCACAAATGCATGCACGAATGTGGACTTGCTTGCAGGCTCGGAAACAGACCCACAGCAAAAGGCGGTCAATGTCAGCCCTGCGCGCACCTTTCCCACTCAGGGCCGCCCTCCTCACCCCACTGCCCTGCCCAGACTGAAGCCTGCGCCTCTCCACCCCCGGTCCCCCTTGCTCGTCCCCTCCAGTCACCTCAACAAAGACGCCGCCATCTTGCCAAGAATCCACGCCTTCCCCCAAGCGGAAATGGGGAGGGCGCGACAGAATGACATCAAGAAGCCGCTTCCGTCGCCGGAGCAGCTAAGGGCGGAAAAAGGGAAACGGAGAGGGAATTCATCAGTGCTGCGGACGCTGCAGGTGGGCTTGTCCTTGCTGGGGAGAAAGGCCGGTTGATGTCTACGGGGCTTGTTGCAGAGTAAAGCTGGGAACCCAGTGGCACCTTGAAGACCAACAAAATGCTGCTCTTAGTTGAAGCTTTCGTTTGCATGCACACTTCTTTAAAGTAGGCACACCTATGGTGGAGCTGAGTACTAACAGATTTTTAATTTAATCGTATTTTTCTGTTTTTTTAGTATTTAGAGATTTTTCATTTAGTCCTATTTTTCTGGGGTTTTTCCCTTTTGAAAACTATTGTGTCTGTTCCGTCACACTTCCGATTAGTTTCCCCCCTTTTCCAATCAATCCCTCTCCATCAATCTTTCAATTTATCTCCCTGCCACTAGGCTCCCACTTATTTTTATTTTATTATGCAGCTTCTCTAAAACTGCAGGGAGATTTTTTGTGCAGTCCTATCTATCTAATCTATCTAATCTAATCTATCTTATCTATCTATCAATCTAATCTATCTAATTAAATTTATAGACCACCCTTCCCCTCTCCGGACTCAGGGCAGTGAACAACAACAATAAAAACATAACTTGAAAACACAATATAAAACCAACGCAATACCCCAGTGTTTAAATCAGGAACCATATAAATATCAGATGGCGTCAGACTCCCCCCTCCCTTTTGCATACTCACTGGAGTTTCACTTCCCAGTTCAGCCCTGAGCAGATCCAGAAAGGCAGTATGTAAATCATCTAAACCAGTGAGGGCGAACCTTTTCGAGACCGAGTGCCCAAATTGCAACCCCAAACCCTCTTATTTATCACAAAGTGCCAACACGGCAATTTAACCTGAATACTGAGGTTTTAGTTTAGAAAAAATGGTCGGCTCCGAGGCCTGCGTTACTCGAGAGTAAGCTTGGTGGTAGTCAGTGGCTTGGCTTTGAAGCAACAGTACAACTCTTCCAACGGGTGAATCATGACCCTAGGAGGGTTTACTCAGAAGCAAGCCCCACTGCCAGCAACTAAGCTTACTCCCAGGTAAAGGATTGCACTTTAGTTCTTTGCATGAAAATCAGTGGGGTTTAACAGCGCTTAACAGGGTTACCTACACTGCTTCCCCAAAACTAGGTCTTAGGTTTAATGCTAATAATCGAGCCCAGTGGCCCAGGCCAGCCTAGATGTGTGTGTGTGGGAGGTGGGGGGGGCGACTCTGTTTGCGCGTGCCCACAGAGAGGGCTCTGAGTGCCACCTCTGGCACCCGTGCCATAGGTTCGCCACCACTGATCTAAACTAATCAATTAGTAGTTTTTAAGGTTGCTGCCTGCATTACTGTTTCTTTATTTGGACGGTTGCCGTATGGCTGCTCCATGAAATAAGCTTGAGACGGACTATGAAAGTCTTTAGTAAAAACAAGAGGTTCAGGCGTTCAGAGTTGGGGGGAAAATCTCTTCCTTTTTAACTTCTGTTTATCCCACTCTTGCAGCCTAAACGTGTTTACTCTTTAAAAAAAAGCCCTGCCAATGGCATTGAGGGCTTAATTTCAAGCAAGCACGAAAAGCATCATGGCAGTTTTCACTGGGTTCCCACTCATTCCTAGCAGAGAAGCCACATAACAGTCAGTTCTATGGGAACAAAGTCCCATGTTCCAAAGATTGACTGTCCGCGTCATAAATTCCAGCGAGTGCCCCTGAGGTATTTATAGACTGCGACCCCATCCGAAAGGGGAAAAACTTTTTTAAAAAGAAGGGCGCTATATAAATCTAATTAAATGCATATAATTCTATGCCACTCTGCACGTTTGTATTACCTGTTCCTTTAACCCTTCTCTTTTCCCCCTCATATTTCTACATAAAAAGACTGCACATTGAAGATCTGTGCATGAAGAAGTAAGTTTTGTTTCAGAAAAGTTGAATGTGCCCCCAAAACCTTATGTTTAGTACTGGGCTGGAATAAAAAGGCACGGTATCTCTGAATGTATATAAAATGCCTTTCCTTTGTTATTGATCAGGGAGTTCGTTTCTGGAGCATTTTCTTTAATTGACCAAAGGATACAGTGACAAGAGTTGTTTATTTTACTAAATCTTGGCAGAAGAACTGAGAAAGGCATTTCGCCTTCGGGACCATTTGCTCTGTAAGCATTTGAAACACTGTCCCTTAGAAGAGGGCAGGCCGGAGCTGTTCCTGCTGGCAGCAGAGGATAAGACTCGGAATAGTGGGTTTAAATTACAGGTGGAAAGGTACCCGCTGGATATTAGGGGGGACAAAATTACAGTAAGAGTAGTTCAGCAGTGGAATCAGCTGCCCAGGGAGGTGGTGAGCTAAGTGGCATAGTGGCTAAGAGCAGGTGCATTCTAATCTGGAGGAACCAGGTTTGATTCCCCGCTCTGCCGCTTGAGCTGTGGAGGCTTCTCTGGGGAATTCAGATTAGCCGGTACACTCCCACACATGCCAGCTGGGTGACCTTGGGCAAGTCACAGCTTCTCGGAGCTCTCTCAGCCTCACCTACCTCACAGGGTGTTTGTTGTGAGGGGGGAAGGGCAAGGAGATTGTAAACCCCTTTGAGTCTCCTACAGGAAAGAAATGGGGGATATAAATCCAAACTCTTCTTCTTCTTCCCTACCTGGCAGTCTTCAAGCAGCGGTTGGATGAACACCTATCAGGCATGCTTTAGGTCCGTGATGGCGAACCTATGGCACACGTGCCACATGTGGCACGCGGAGGCCTCTCACGTGCCCGGATTTCCCCCTCCCCCGAGCAGGTCACCACCGCCATTCCCCCTCTGCCTGAGGAGGCAGAGGGGAAATGGCAGCGGCGACCTGCTTGGGGCTGCCTGCTCTCGCGGTGCGGGAGCCGGCAGCGCGAAGCAGGGAACCCCTCTGCCCGAGGGAAAAGGTGGCTGCCTTCTTCCTCGGGCAGAAAGGGAGGCGGCGGCGGCAGCCCACTCGGGCGGCCTGCTCTTGTGTTGCAGTGCAGGCGGCGCCGAGCAGGGAACCCCCTCTGCCCGAGGGAGAAGGTGGCTGCCTTCTTCCTCGGGCGGGGGGAGGGGGCGGCTTGCTCAGGGCTGCCTGCTCTCGCATTGCAGGAGCCGGCGGTGCAGAGCAGGCAACCCCTCTGCCCGAGGGAGAAGGTGGCTGCCTTCTCCCTCGGGCAGAGGGGGAATGGCAGCGGCGACCTGCTCGGGCGACCAGCTCGGTGGCCTCCAACACTCCAGCCTGGGCATTTTTTTTAAGCCGAGAAAGGGACCCTTTCTCAGCATAAAAATCCCCCCAAACAAATGCAGAGGCTGGAGGTCCCCTCTCTCTCTGAGAGGAAAAGCTGCCTCAGAGAGAGAGTGGCGCTCCAGTCTCCTTTGATCCATCCACCCCCCCCCCCACCCATCAAGCTTTCTCTGCCCATGGATCACAGGGTCCATGGCCTGCATAACAGACTTCCTTCTGTGATACACCTCTGAAGATGCCAGACACAGATGCAGGTGAAACGTTAGGAGTAAGATCCACCAGACCACGGCCACGCAGCCCGGAAAACCCACCAGAACCTGTAAAACCTCAGTATTCAGGTTAAATTGCCGTATTCGCACTTTGCGATAAATAAGTGGGTTTTGAGTTGGAATTCGGGCACTCAGTCTCGAAAAGGTTCGCCATCACTGCTTTAGGTTGATCCTGCACTGAGCAGCGGGTTGAACTAGACTGTCCTTTTTAACTCTGTAATTCTACGAGCCTATGATTGCACATACGGATACGACTTGCAATAATGGGTTTAAATTAGGGGCAGAAATATACCAGCTGGGTATTAGGGAAGTAATTTTTACCATGAGAGTGGTTCAGCAGGGGAATCAGCTTCCTGGGGAAGTGATGAGCCCCCCCCCCCCCAACAGTTTTCAAGCAGCGTCTGGATGAGCACATGTCAGAGATGTTCTAGGCTGAGTCTGTATTGAGCAAGGGGTTGAACTAGATGGCTTTCATGGCCCCTTCTGCCTCTCTGGTTCTTTATTTTATTCAGCGTCTATGATTCTGAAGTTCTGTGCTCTGCCTGTGAGCTGCATTGCTGCTCCCATTCCATCTAATTTCTCTGAAATATCCGTTTGGTGTCTCAAGGTCTGTCACCTCTGATAAGTGGGATATCAGCACCTCCTGTGGACTAGGATGGCCTTATCTGGTTCCTGGCCAGTTCCTCTTGCCTTGCCTACATAGGACCCAGCAGTCCTGAGAACATTCGGCCCAAACCTTCAAGCCACCCACTCTCTGAACTGTTCGGCTCGGCTATGAAACAAAAGGTCCCCTTTGTCCCCTCAGCCGTGTGGAATGTCGTGCCCACAAGAAAAGGCAGGCAGCCAGGTCTTATGGAGAATGGCCGGAGCAAAGCTTCATGGGATACGGAAGGAGTTGCGCTTTGGGAGAGCATCCACACCAGTGCGCCTTTGACCGGTTGAGCTTTGATTGCTCTTGAAGAGGGGAAAGGCAATGACGAGTAGTGGTTAGAACAGGCACACGCATCCCTTCCCAATCCCCATGGCCTTGTTGAACCAGCGGCCACTTCTGAAATTTTGAAAACAGGAAGTGCGGTCAAAACACAAGGACTGGTTCCCATGACAACATTGGGTGGGTAGTTCTGCTAAAATTTGGGGGGTTTCCAAATTAAGCATCTTCACATAGGTTGAGGTAGCCAACTCTCACTTGGGAAATACCTGGATATTTGGGGGTGGAGCCTGAAAAAGGGGGGGTTTGGAGAGGGGTGGGACCTCAGAGTCCACACCCTCCAAAGCAGCCATTTTCTGTTGTGAAACATTAGAAAGTATGGGACAACCCTGTGAGGTTAACAACTGTGGAAGGGTTACCAACTGTGGGTTAGGAAATACCTGAAGATTTTAGAGGCAGAGTCTGGGAAAGGTGGGGTTTTGAGGAAGGGTGTGGCCTCAGAGGGCTATAGTACCACAGAGTTCACCTACCAAAGCAGCCATTTTCTCTGATCTCTTGTTTTCTGGAGATCAGTTGTAATCCAGAGAGATCTCCAGCCCCCACCAGGAGATTGGCAGCAATAGTGGCAGCTTTTCCAAATGGGTGATCCTTCTTGATGCAAAGCTGATGATGCCTCCCCAGATCTTTTGATACAACACCAGGGAAATAGAGAAGAGCCAGGATTAGTTAGAATAATTGAATCATAGAGTTGGAAGAGACCCCAAGGGCCGTCAAGTCCAACCCCTTGCCATGCAGTTCTTTGCTTTGTGGAGGAAGCGAGGGGAGTCTTCTATATTTATACCCTGCCTTTCTCACCAATGTGAGTCAAAGTGGCTTATATCATTCTCTTCTCCTCCACTTTATCCTCGCAACAACCCTATGAGGTAGGTTAGACTGAGACAGTGATTGGGCCAAGGTCGCCCAGTGAACTTTCAAGGCAGAGCGAGGGATTCAAGCCTAGACTTTCCTGATTCTAGTCTAAAACTGTAACCAATTGGCTGTTGCTTTAGGACGTGAACGTGAACGGGTGTTCCCTTTTTTCTGTTTGTTTTTACAAAACTGCTATGTAGCTACGTTGTCACAAAGCATAGAGCTTCGTGGCTAAGGACAGCACACAAACGTGTGCCTATTAGTTGCATGGTCATGGCTTCGTATGTAAGAAGATTTTTTTTTAAAAAAAAGGTGCGTTCTTGACCACCCTGAGACTCCCGTTCTGCGCATGCCCAGGAGACTTAGCTGGGATTGGCTGACAGAACGAACGGAGACTCAGGGCAGGGAAACAATTCCCCATGATACCCTGCTCATCCCGTGTTCACCAGAAAACGCCAAAAAAGATGTACCTTTCTGGCAGTTTCTGAAAAACCCTGGATGAGGGGGGTATTGCAGGGCTGGCACAGGACTGAGCCGAATTCGACCCAGGAGCCGTGGGGGAGTTCTCCCGTTGTCCCAGAACACCTTCCAGGGCTATCACACATTATTTCCCCTGTGGGGAATCAACAAAAGTTACTTCAGGCTCAGAGAGGGCTCATGTAAACACAGGTCCATAAACACAAGCCTAAATCCCTCCTGCTCCAGTTTGTTAACACTAGGGAACATAAGAACATAAGAACAAGCCTGCTGGATCAGACCAGAGTCCATCTAGTCCAGCTCTCTGCTACTCGCAGTGGCCCACCAGGTGCCTTTGGGAGCTCACATGCAGGATGTGAAAGCAATGGCCTTCTGCGGCTGTTGCTCCCGAGCACCTGGACTGTTAAGGCATTTGCAGTTTGAGATCAAAGAGGATCAAGATTGGTAGCCATAAATCGACTTCTCTTCCATAAATCTGTCCAAGCTCCTTTTAAAGCTATCCAGGTTAGTGGCCATCACCACCTCCTGTGGCAGCATATTCCAAACACCAATCCGCATTTAGCGTGAAGAAGTGTTTTCCTTTTTATTAGTCTAATTCTTCCCCAGCATTTTCAATGTGTGCCCCTGGTTCTAGT
The DNA here is from genome assembly GCF_021028975.2 of Sphaerodactylus townsendi. Taxonomy (NCBI): domain Eukaryota; kingdom Metazoa; phylum Chordata; class Lepidosauria; order Squamata; family Sphaerodactylidae; genus Sphaerodactylus; species Sphaerodactylus townsendi. Next base: position 15,123,900 of record NC_059425.1, on the reverse strand, counting down.
ATTGTGAGAAAGAGAAAAATTTCTCTCTATTAGAGCATTTCTACCCCATGCATAATTTTATAGACTTCAATCATATCCCCCCTCGGACGTCTCCTCTCTTGTGTTGTGGTGTTGTTAAGGAGCACCAAGTGAAAAATATCATCCAAAATCAAAATAAGGACAGGGATTTAACAGAGACGAACCAGCAACCAGGGCCTAAGGACAGCTGGAGCATAAACTTTGTATACAATTATGTTCACGTAGAAGACTATGTATACAATTCAGTGCATTTTGAGAAAGGGCGGTGTGAAGACCACAGAAAGAAATTAAAGTGTGTAGTACATTTTGCGGTTCATTCCTGGGCTGCTATTGGTGTGTTTCTTGGTATGAATCTTTCATCTAAGAAAAGGGGTATTGCTGCTACGTCTCCATTTTTACTTGTGAAAAGTCACAGGTTTATTGATTGATTGATTGATTGATTGATTGATTGATTGATTGATTGATTGATTGATTGATTGATTGATTGATTGATTGATTGATTGATTGATTGCATTTATAGGCCGCCCTTCGGCTCACAATGTGGCTGTTCACTAGGACAGCAAATCAACGCAACACAATTAACCAAATCAGCACAACATTAAAAGCAGCAGTTACTAGCAATAAATATAAGTAAAAATTAAAACAACAAGGTTGTTTAAAAACAGGCGCCCAATCTTAAAGGCAAAAGAGGGGCGGGAGTAGGCGGGGCCCACTGTGCTGTGGTTAGCCTTAACGTAGGATCTCCACAGCAAATGGCCATAGTTATTTAGTGTAGTGGTTAAGAGGTAAACTCTAATCTGGAGAACTGGTTCGATTCCCCACTCCTCCACATGAAGCCTGCTGGGTGACCTTGGGCCAGTTATCTCCGAACTCTGTCAGCCCCACCTGCCTCACAAGGTGCCCGTTTGTGGGGAGAGGAAGGGAAAGGAGTTTGTAGGCTGCTTTGAGACCCCTTATGGTAGAGAAAAGCAGGGTAGAAATCCAATCTCTTCTTTCATTTTGGAACTGGGCTGTGTTCTCAGGCAGCTAGATTTTCACCTCTCTGTATAATAAATGGCTGAATTTTGAATGTATGTGCAGGAGCATTGCAACAAGGCCGAATATAATGAATGTATTGCAACAAGGCCGAATATAATGGGAAGAGAGATAAGCCAGGAAGATGAACCGGCACCATCTGCAATCACAAATTGTTTCTGGCATGCCCCGGAGCTCGCCCTGTGGGTCAGAGATCTAGCCATATCTGATAGAAACATCTGCTGAATCTGCTGAGCTACCAGGGGGAAATAAACAACCAACCTTTGCACAAAGACCACTTAGGGCAGCTGAATTTCCATGGATAAAAGGATTCCACTTGAAGCCACTCATCAGAGGAATGGAAATTGCGGGGGTGTTGAAGATGATCGTGTGTGCTTGGGGCAGAGGGGAGGTCTATGAGCTTCTGTTTCCTCTTGAGATCAAGGAAAGTTATGTACAAGGACGACGAAGTGCAATTCCTGAGTTTATTTGTCCTCATAGGATCCCCTGTTTTTAAAAAGCTGACACTGAAAATGCATCTGTGCTTCTCTGTATGTCTGTCTCACACACTTGAATTTCTTTCCCCACCCACATTACACTTTGCTAAAGGTTTTTCTTTGCTTGGTACCCCATAGCATTGGGGGGCAGCGGGTGGGGGGGGGAGAAGGAGAAGGCAATGAAGATGATTTGTTCTTTATAACATGCATTTTTCTACCTCTGAAGGGGGCTCAAATCAGCTTACAATCACAATTAGTTCCCCTCCCCACAAGAGACACTGTGTGAGGTAAATGGGGCTGAGAGCAGTGGTGGGATCCAAAAATTTTAGTAACAGGTTCCCATGGTGGTGAGATTCAAACTGTGGCGTAGCGCCAATGGGGCTGGGCGGGGCACAATGGGGGCATGGTCAGGCATTCCTGGGGCGGGGCATTCCAGGGTGGGGCTGTGCCAAGGACGCAGCTGCTGTGCCGGTCCTTGGGCGGGAAACGAATGCACGCAGGCACAGGCTGCCACGCACGCCGGTGCACCTCCTGCTAGACTGCTTCAAGTTCTGCACACTACTGCTTAGAGGAGGGGCGTAACTAAGGCAAAAATCACGTGGCAAAATCACCACTCAGTAACCCCCTCTCGGCACACACAAATAATTAGTAACCTACTCTCGGGAACCTGTGAGAACCTGCTGGATCCCACCTCTGGCTGAGAGAGTTCAGAGAGAACTGTTACTAGCCCAAGGTCATCCAGCAAGTTGCATGTGAAGGACTGAGGAATCGATCCCAATTTGGCAGATAAGAGTGTGTTGTTCATATGGAGGAGGAGGAAATCAAAACCCAGTTCTCCAGATTAGAGTGCTGTCAAGTCACAGCTGACTGACGACGACAACCCTGCAGAGTGTTCAAGGCAGGAGAGAGACAAAGTTGGTTTGCCATTGCCTGCCTCTGCTTCTTGACCCTGGTGTCCCTGAATGGTCTCCCTTCCAAATGCTAAGGTGGACACTGTTTACCTTCTGAGATCTGATGTAATAATGCTTGCCTGTGCAAAAAGACAGACAACCATACAGCTGGATCTGTTTTAAATATCTTGCGTTGCCCTCATGTCTATCCCAAGCAGTCAACAATTATGCATCCTAATAGGGCAGCTGTATCTGTTGATCCAAAGAGGCTTGAAGAAGAAGAAGGAGGAGGAAGAGGAAGAGGAAGAAGAAGAAGAAGAGGAGGAGGAGGAGGAGGTGGTGGAGTTTGGATTTATATCCCCCCTTTCTCTCCTGCAGGAGACTCAAAGGGGCTTACAATCTCCTTGCTCTTCCCCCCTCACAACAAACACCCTGTGAGATAGGTGGGGCTGAGAGAGCTCCGAAGAACTGTGACTAGCCCAAGATCACCCAGCTGGCGTGTGTGGGAGTGTACAGGCTAATCTGAATTCCCCAGATAAGCCTCCACAGCTCAAGCGGCAGAGTGGGGAATCAAACCCCGTTCCTTCAGATTAGAACGCACCTGTTCTTAACCACTACGCCCACTGGCGTAATGCCCATTGGGCAAGGTGGGCAGCTGCCCAGGGCATCACCTTGTGGGGGGCATTAAAATGCTGGGTTCGTTTTTGGGTATTTTAGTGGTTTTCCATTTTTGGCCTGCAGGGGGCGCAATTTTTAGGCTAGCGGCACCAAAATTTCAGCATATCATTAGGAGACTGTCCTTATGATACCCCCCAAGTTTGGTGAGGTTTGGTTCAGGGAGTCCAAAGTTATGGACTCCCAAAGGGGGTGCCCCTATCCCCCATTGTTTCCAATGGGAGCTAATAGGAGATGGGGGCTACAGTTTCGAGGGTCCATAACTTTGACCCCCCTGAACCAAACCTCACCAAACTTGGGGAGTAGCATAAGGACAGTCTCCTGATGATATGCTGAAATTTTGGTGCTGATATGTCTAAAGATGCACCCTCTGCAGGCACCAGTGTCCTGGTGCAAAAAAATTTTTGGTCATGGTGGAGTGGCCGCCCATGGGGGGGGGAGGGCATCCAACTCAGGTTTTGCCCAGGGCTACAGTTTGCCCAGGGCTGCCTCGTTACGCCCCTGACTACGCCACTGCTGCATCAGGAAGTTTTTCCTGATGTTTAGGTGGAATCTATTTTCCTTGAGGCAGACGTCTTCACCTCCAAGTGCCAAAAGTCCTCCATTTTGTGGTCATGCAATGTATGATATTGTCTGTAGGGGGTCTAACATGTATTACCATTAAAAGGTTGTGCCGTTGTGATGTGATCAACGATGTTAAGAAGTTCGGCATTTGCACCTCTAGATAACCTCTGAACTGGGAACGTATCATCACTTCTGCCTTTCGCCGGAACTTATTTTGTGTGGACGGCAGGGCCAGGCAGGGCCAGCAGCTGTGGGGGCTGGTGACACCCGGGGTGTCTCCCCAGACCTTGCCGTGGCACTGCTGGCCTCACTGGGGAAGCGCCCCTGGCCGTGGCCGTCTGGCCATGTTTTCCCGGGCCACGGCAAGGCCCTGGGGGAGGTGCCCCGGCCGTCACTGAGACAGGGAAAACCCAGCGGGTTTATGGAACACCACAATGTTCCATGGAAGCAGAAGGGAAAAAAATAGTCCCAATCGGCATCCAAACTTGGACAAATAATGCATCTTTAAGTGACCTGAACTTTGGTCCTTTCATGTGCAAAGCACGTGTGCTACCTGCAACCCCTCCCACATCAGAGCTGTTTGACCATTATGCCGCTGGACCATCTATGTCTGCATTGTTTACTCTGACTGGCAGCAGTTCTCCAAGGTTCAAAGGGTTTCAAGCAGAGGAAAACCGTACCTGGCACTTGAAACCCTTTGAACTGCAAAGATTGTCATGCCCTTATATAAAGCCGTGGTGCAACCGCACTTGGAGTACTGTGTTCAGTTCTGGTCGCCACATCTCAAAAAGGATATTGAAGAGATAGAAAAAGTGCAGAGAAGGGCAACGAGGATGATTGAGGGACTGGAGCACCTGCCTTATGAGGAGAGGCTGCAGCGTTTGGGACTCTTTAGTTTGGAGAGGAGACGTCTGAGCGGGGATATGATTGAAGTCTATAAAATTATGCATGGGGTAGAAAATGTTGACAGAGAGAAATTTTTCTCTCTTTCTCACAATACTAGAACCAGGGGGCATACATTGAAAATGCTGGGGGGAAGAATTAGGACTAATAATAAAGGCTTCTTCCATAGCGTGTGATTGGTGTTTGGAATATGCTGCCACAGGGAGGTGGTGATGGCCACTAACCTGGATAGCTTTAAAAGGGGCTTGGACAGATTTATGGAGGAGAAGTCGATTTATGGCTACCAATCTTGATCCTCCTTGATCTGAGATTGCAAATGCCTTAACAGACCAGGTGCTCGGGGGGAGCAGCAGCAGAAGGCCATTGCTTTCACATTCTGCATGTGAGCTCCCAAAGGCACCTGGTGGGCCACTGCGAGTAGCAGAGAGCTGGACTAGATGGACTCTGGTCTGATCCAGCTGGCTTGTTCTTATGTTCTTATGAACCAGCCATCCAGGAATCTAGCCTAGGACTGTTCTTCATGAAAAGCAAATGCTATGTGCCTTGGAGCTCCCTAGCTTGATGCATTGAGTTGGACGGAACCAGCTTGTCAGTTTTGCTTCTTATTCCTAGACATAGAATCATAGAGTTGGAAGAGACCCCAAGGGCCATCAAGTTTAACCCCCTGCAATGCAGGAACACACAATCAAAGCACTCCTGACAGATGACCATCCAACCTCCAAAGAAGGAGACTCCACCACACCCAGAGGCAGTGCATTCCACTGTCAAACAGCCCTTACCATCAGGAAGTTTTTCCTGATGTTTAGGTGGAATCTCTTTTTCTTCCCCTTGAACCCATTGCTCAAGGTGAAGGAAAAGAGACCTAGATGATGCTGGTTTGTTCATGCTGGTATTTACAAGGGTCTGCCACAACCAGTCATGAAAGAGTTAACTGTCTGTATGTAAACACGATCTTGAGGTGATATCGTAATGAGCTGACCTATTGATTAGCTATTGGTCAGTCGGATAGCCATTGCTTACATGTTAGCGAGCACCTAAATCCAGTGGTGGGATCCAAAAATTTTAGTAACAGGTTCCCATGGTGGTGGGATTCAAACTGTGGCGTAGCGCCAATGGGGCTGGGTGGGGCACGATGGGGGCATGGGCGGGCATTCTGGGGGCGGGGCATTCCTGGGGCGGGGGGCTTTGGCAGGGACTTGAGGCGCTGCGCCGGTCCTTGGGTGGGAAACGAATGCACGCAGGCACAGGCTGCCACACACGCTGGTGCACTTCCTGCTAGACTGCTTCAAGTTCTGCGCGTTACTGCTGAGAGGAGGGGCGTAACTAAGGCAAAAATCACGTGGCAAAATCACCAATTAGTAACCCCCTCTCGGCACACACAAATAATTAGTAACCTACCCTTGGGAACCTGTGAGAACCTGCTGGATCCCACCTCTGGCTTACATGTTAGTGAGCACCTAAATCAGAACTTCTAAAGCTAACTTGTTTTCTTTGTTTCAGGTAGAAGAGCACACAACAACATGAGAGAATAGAGTAGCACAGGTGTCAAACTCAAGGCCCTCCTGATATTATGGACAACAGTTCCCATCATCTGCTGCCAGAATGATGCTGGCAGGGGATGATGGGAACTGTAGTCCATAGCATCTGGAGGGCCGCGAGTTTGACACCTGTGGTGTAGAGCAAGATGTAGTCTGGAGTGTTTAGCTAGTGCTGTAAATATGTAACAGAGCAATACTGGATTTGTTTTTATTCCATGTAACCCTCCCCCTTTTAAGTTAGTAAAAACGTTTATATAAAGCAACTCAAGGTATCTCTGGCTCTCTTCTTTCCTACTGGAGGCTGTTTCCGCACCTCTGCTGATTAAATATCTCTTGTTAATCGAATGCCTATAAGTTCAGCCCAGGGGTCTGCAACCAGCGGCTCTCCAATTGGCCGTGCTGGCAGGGGCTGATGGGAATTGTAGTCCATGAACATCTGGAGAGCCGTAGGTTGCAGACCCCCCTGGTCCAGCCCCTCACTTTCTGTGATGCTCTTCTTCAGGCCAGTTTGCATTCCTGCTGGAGGCTGCGGCACCGCCTATGCAACACGCGGGGAATGCGCCTGAACAATGGCCACTGTTTACTCGGCAATGCTGCTGAGCGTGTTTACCACCTTTTTCCACAGCATGATCATAAATAGCCCCTTTTCACTTTTGTCCCTCTCTGCTTTTTCCCCCCTCCCCCTTCTGGTCTCAAGAGCTGCCCCCCCCCCCCCAAAAAAACTGAATGCCAAGTTCCCATTGGCTCGGGTTTTCTGCAGAGCCGGCACCCTGCCCAGGCTGGCCGGGTTCTTAAACCAAGGGTGCCACCCTCCAGGGCATCCTCGAGAAAGGACCCCGCTGTCTCCACTGCCAGTTCTGTCCCTCCATGTGGCTGGGAACTGTACAGTAACCCACAGCCATGGGATCCCAGGGTAGCCTGGGGCAGGAGAGCGTCTTTCTTCTTGCAGTGCTGGTTTCAGCGATGGGTAAGTGCTTTTCTGGGCAGTGGGAAATGGGAGATAACAGAGAGCCAATAGGGACTTCCGAACAGCTTAAAAGTTCCACCTAACCCAGGGTTCTGATTCCGACAAGGTGGTTTGCCAAAAGCTTACCGAGAAGAGGACGGTGTTCACAGACCTGCCATCGTTCAGCATCCCACCCCATAGCCCTGAATAACCTCCTCCATGAACTTGTCTGATAGGCTCATTCCGCACATGCAGAATAATGCACTTTCAAACTGCTTTCAGTGCTCTTTGAAGCTGTGCGGAATGGCAAAATCCACTTGCAAACAGTTGTGAAAGTGGTTTGAAAACGCATTATTTTGCATGTGCGGAAGGGGCCATAGTTTTTAGAGTCGTTTAAGGGGTGCTAACCTGGTTGACCCTGGTTGGTCACATATATATGGGTTACATTCACGGCTCATCGTTTGTTACAGCTTTGGTTGTGCTAGCAAGCTTTTACAGTATCTTTTAGTCAGAGCGCTTTTGCATAGCACTGGTTAGCAGTACATCGAGAAACCTCTCTTCACTTAGTCAGTCAGTCAGGGAACAACAGAACACGACCAACGGATTTTAACTGCCACCTTTAGAATGTTCGGGCAGCTTCCCAGAATTCTCTGCTGCTTGTGGTGCTGCTGCATGCAAACAATACTGAAAATGCCAACATTTGTCTGATGATTTATTTTATTTTTTATTTATTTGATTTCTAAACCGCCCTCCCCCTAGGGGCTCAGGGCGGTGAACAATGATAAAAACAGCTTAAAACGTAACATAAAACTGATTAGCAGCAATAAAACCCGGAACCGTACAGCGTCAGATGGCGTTCCACCCTCCTCCCTCTAATGTTTAGAGTCATTTAAGGGAAGCTAACCTGGTTGACCCTGGTTACCCTGAGCTTGCCAGACCTTGTTGACCCTGGTTAGGACTTGATTAGGACCTGGTTGACCCTGGTTAGGACTTGATTAGGACCTGGTTGACCCTGGTTAGGACCTGGATGGGAGACCCCCAAAGAAGCCCTAGGATTGCTATGCAGAAGCAGGCAATGGCAAATTACCTCTGGTCGCCTCTTGCTTTGAAAATCCTACAGGGTGGCCATAAATTGGCTGCAGTTTGACTGCTAAAAAGGGGGTGGGAATGTCATGTTTTCTAAACAAAAGTGTCTCTGTGAAGCCCCACGGGCTGACCACGAAGACAATAGCTCTTCTTTGTTTCATATCTGAGGGTTCCATTTAGCTATCATGACTTCCAGCCATCAATAGATTTCTCCTCCTCCAATTTTGTGTCCAATCAGCTGGGGTTTTTAAAAGGAATTTCGTACATAATTTATTGGACAATTTGACAGACTGGTGTTTGAATCCCAGCTCATCTGAAGTCTTAAGGGAATCTATCTACTGCAATTTTGTCTCAAATTGATTAGAATAGAATAGAATCTTTATTGGCCAAGTGTGATTGGACACACAAGGAATTTGTCTCCGGTGCATATGCTCTCAGTGTACATAAAAGAAAATACATTTGTCAAGAATCATAAGGTACAACACTTAATGATTGTCATATAGGTCTAGTAAGCAATCAAAAAACAATCAGTAGTACTAAAAACATAAAATGTAAAGTCATAAAATAAATGAAATGAAATGTCAGCACAATCATAAGTGGGAGGAGATGGGTAATAGGAATGATGAAAAAAGTAGTGCAGTAATTATATAATAAATATATAATAAATAGTTTGACATTATCGAGGGAATTATTTGTTTAGCAGAGTGATGGCATTCGGGGAAAAACTGTTCTTATTTATTTATTTTATTTATTTATACTTTAAATTTCTATCCCGCCCCGTCCCCGAAGGGCTCTGTTGTAAGACATGTAAGGTGTTCTTATGTCTAGTTGTCTAGTTGTAAGACATGTAAGGTGTTCTCTTCCCTATTTTACCCGCAAAATAGCCCTATGCAGTAGGGTAAGATCAGTGAGTATGACTGGATCAAAGTATCCAGCAAAATCTATGCCAGAATGGGAATTTGAACCCAGGTCTCCCAGCTTCTAATTTGATTTTTTTAAAAACCAGTACCATGCTGGATCTCATAAACATCCCATCACAGGGCTGAATCAGACCCAAGGTCCAACAGTTTCAAAATTTGGTTTCCATCAGGCCAGTCATACAAAAACTCACAGCTCAGATGTGAAGACTGATCTTTGTTTGCATCTTGTATCCAGAGATAAACTGCCTCTGAATGTGGAAGTTTCACTACTGATTATTGTTGCTGGCAGGCAGCAACGATCCCATCTCTCAGACATTTCACGAATCCACTTACAGTGATATGAATTGTGCAGTGGTTTGTTCACACTATCTGGTATTCTGAGGTTTTTGTAGATGAAGGATCTACTTAGCTCTTGGGCTTTGTCACTCGAGGTGATTGTTTTAAAATGGTGTCCTAAGGAGTGAGAGGAATTGCTGTGGTGTGGGCAGGGGAAGGCAGGGAGGAGTGAGAAAACTCAAAGAAAGCCTAATGCCTGTGGCTGTTCTTCACTTTCCCTGTGAAGGAAGAGAAAAAGTTGCACTTACAGAAGTTTCAGAAAGCGTGGGGATTATTTAATCCATAGGTGTCAAACTCGCAGCCCTCCAGATGTTATGGACTGCAGTTCCCATCATCCCCTGCCAGCATCATGCTGGCAGGGATGATGGGAACTGTAGTCCATAACATCTGGTGGGCTGCGAGTTTGACACCTGTGCTCTAGTCTGAAAGCCAAAAACATGTGAGAAATCAAGAAACAAACCTGAAGAGAACGTGCACTCACAACGAAAGAGACCATACGTGCATGAATGGCCCAGGTCTTCTCTGAATCCTATTCAGATCTAGTCAATGAGTCTTCCTTCTAGGAAAGTATCCTTGAGATACACGATCAGTCTGGGCCATGGGAAGGCCCAGCGTGGTGTAGCGGTCAAGAGTTGTGGACTCTAATCTGGAGAACTTTGTTCAATTCCACGCTCCTCCACATGAATGGGGGAGTCTTAGCTGATGAACTGGATTTGTTTCCCCGCTCCTTCACATGAAACCTGTTGGGTGACCTTGGGTTGGTCACAGTTCTCACCGAACTCTCTCAGCCCGACCTACCTCACAAGGTGGCTGTTGTGGGGAGAGGAAGGGAAAGGAGTTTGTAATTTCCTTTGAGTCTAATGTATTGTCGAAGGCTTTCACGGCTGGATTCAACTGGTTCTGGTGGGTTTTCCGGGCTGTGTGGCCGTGGTCTGGCGAGACTCCTTTTAGTCTCCTTACAGGACAGAAAGGTGGGGTATAAATCCAATCCTCCTCCTCCTCCTCCTCCTCCTCCAGATAGCCCGGTATTGGGGAAAAGAATTAAACTTGATGATAAATAGGGGCAGTTACTCAACGGTAGAGCACATGCAAGTCCCAAGCTCAGTTCCTCACACCTCCAGTTATCAGGTAGCCAGTACTGAGAAAGATGTTTGCCTGTCTGAGACCCCAGTAATCCATTGTCAGTTGGAGTGCCAAACTGTGTAGAGCTTTAGCCTTAAATGTACAATTTAAAAACTGGAAAACATTTCACGTTAGCAAAATACTTCCCAAATGGTCAATGCGTGCGTGAAACTCCTGTGTTCATTCAGATCCAGAGTTTGGATCCTACAGATCTGTCCAGTGGTGGGATCCCAAAATTTTAATAACAGGTTCCGATGGTGGTGGGATTCAAACAGTGGCGCCGCCGCACACACGCACCTCCAGTCCCTGTTGGGCAGGGAGGTTGCTTTAGTAACCCCTTCTCGGCACTCAGTAAAAGTTAGTAACCACTTCTAGAGAATACTAAATACTAGAACCAGGGGGCATTCATTGAAAATGCTGGGGGGAAGAATTAGGACTAATAAAAGGAAACACTTCTTCACGCAACGTGTGATTGGTGTTTGGAATATGCTGCCACAGGAGGTGGTGATGGCCACTAACCTGGATAGCTTTAAAAGGGGCTTGGACAGATTTATGGAGGAGAAGTCGATTTATGGCTACCAATCTTGATCCTCTTTGATTTGAGATTGCAAATGCCTTAACAGACCAGGTGCTCGGGAGCAACAGCAGCAGCAGAAGGCCATTGCTTTCACATCCTGCACGTGAGCTCCCAAAGGCACCTGGTGGGCCACTGCGAGTAGCAGAGAGCTGGACTAGATGGACTCTGGTCTGATCCAGCTGGCTTGTTCTTATGTTCTTATGTTCTTATGTTCTTAAGTGGTGAGAACTGGTTGGATCCCACCTCTGGATCTGTCCCACCAACAGCGGCACCTTCCACCAGCATTAGAAGGCTTCCATCTGCACAGCAGGTGCTTCCGCCCGCGGAAGAACTCTTTCCTCGGGGAAGACCCCTTGTGTCCAAGAAAGGTGCCCACAGAGATCCTTAAACCTTTGCTTCCCGGTCTTTCAAGCCTCACCCCTTTCTTTAGTTTGAGACACAGTTGGTTGCTTTGCATGCAAATAGATATGAGGTGTGGACTGGTGCCATGGCTTCCAGAGATCCAAAGGCACTAATGATTTTGTCCCCCAAAAGTGTTGCCCTGTGAAACTCTCTGATATTTTCAGCACACTATGTTTACTGAATGCTTCAGTAAAGTGTGAAGAGCATAACTTGGAACATAAAGTATTAATAATGCACACACAAAGAAATGAATGGGACCATAAAAGAGAAGTGAAGGGGGATATGGAGAAGAAAATTATCCCAGTAATGACAGTAAAAAGCACACTTTTACCATTTCAAAGGGAACAATTGCTTCCATCTCAGTTGTGAAGGACAAAGAAAAATATATGTGTGATGTGTTCTCTCTCTCTCGCGCAATTAATATAATGGAAGGCATACCAGGTTGTTAAGAAAGGGTGTTTCTTTGATCCTGCAAACTGCTCAGATGGACAATTTATGCACAACCTTGTTACCCCGCATATATTGTTTATTCAGTCCGGGCAAATCTTTGCAGCAAACAGTAAGCTGAATGCAGACTTCTTGAGCAGACGTCTCCTGGTTTTATTAGGATGCAAATGCCATGCCCCTAATTTTAACTGGAATTATTTTTTGTTAGATGTTGGAACAGTGTGTCTTGAGGTCTGCACAGCATCTTCCTAGAAGTACCTTACTTGCTGTAGGATCTACCTTTTTTTCCAGAGAAAAGAGGAACATACTCACTCGGCATGCAGAATTTCATAGGCACAGACAAAGGAAAAGCTCTTGAAGCTATCTAGATATCCCGTTTTTCATTTCAAGGGAGAGGTATTCAAATACTTCCTTTTCAGACGCTTCTAATAGGAAGAGTGGGCCAAAGACGCTTCATCTCTCTTGCAAATGTAACGATGGTTTTAAGTCTGAGGTGACTAACATGGGGTGCCAGCCTTTCTGGGCACCCAACAAGAGTTTTTGGCAAGTGAGTAGGGCCAGGCGAGCCTTTTGTTCGGCAAGACATTTGATTTGGAGATTCAATTTGCTAAGCAGATTTTAAAAAATGTTGCTTGGGCAGCCGCCGCCAAAACACAGAGATTGTCACTGTGGGACTGAGGGTCAGTTGCGGCGGACATTTTGTGGCTTGCTCCGCCTTCTGCTGCAGCTATGTGGTGGCGGCCATTTTGTGACTGGTTTAAGTTGCGGTGCACAGCTCTTCCTACCTGGTTTCATAAGAAAGACGTGCAAATGTCCCATTTGAAGATGTCCCAGGCAAGAATTTTCCAGTCCAGAGTTGACAATATGACTTACAACACTGATAAACAAGGCCTATGTGCTTACATATAATCTCCCCATCTTTCAGCCCAGGAGCGCAAAGTGTTGTACATAGTTCTCCCACAGACATTGTATCCTCCTCACTGCACCTTTGTGAGGTAGGCTAGACCCAAGATCACCCAATGATCTTCATGGTTGGGGGGCGGGGGGTCTCCCACATCCTAGGCCCATGGTGGCGAACCTTTGGCACTCCAGATGTTATGGACTACAATTCCCATCAGCTCCTGCCAGCATGGTTCGCCACCACTGTCCTAGGCCATACACCATGCTGGTTCTCTGCTTATATGTATAAATATATAAGGACTTTTCTGTCTATAGGAAAGTGTGGGATTGTTGTAAAACTGGCATGGTTAAAAAGGCTAGCCAGATCTTGTCTGGTGTCAGAAGCTAAGCAGGGTCGGCCCTGGTTAGTATTTGGATGGGAGACCAACCAGGAAGTCCGGAGTCAGAGCCAGACGATGGCAGACCACCTCTGAACATCTCTTGCCTCATAAACCCTCCGGGGTCACCATAAATTCACAACGACTTGACAGCACTTTCCAGCACCAAACAGGAGAGAAAGTACTACCAAGTAAAGGACTTCAACGTATTGTCGAAGGCTTTCACAGCCATAATCAACCGGCTGTGGTGGGTTTTTCTGGCCTGTGGCTGTGTTAAAACTACCACACACGCCGGGAAACCTACAACTACCAGCTTAAGAACTTTAACTGCTGAAAAAGCCTGCGCTTATCTTCTGGCATCACAACGTACACAATGTGCAAAGGTCCTTCATATTTCCGCATTATTTTCAAACCAATCAAGCACAGTGTTCTGCAATGGTTAGAGCATCTGACTAGGATCCAGGAGACTCAGATTCAAATCCCCACTCCGCTGTCCTGAAGCCAGGTTGGAAAATACCTGAAGATTTTGAGGGTGGAGCCTGGGGTGGGTGGGGTTTAGGGAAGGGTGTGATGTCATAGACTCAGCCGGGTATGATGTCATAGACTCCACCCTCCAAGTTCTGGTTGGAAATACCTGAAGATTTTGAGGGTGGAGCCTGGGGTGGGTGGGGTTTAGGGAAGGGTGTGATGTCATAGACTCAGCCGGGTATGATGTCATAGACTCCACCCTCCAAAGCAGCCATTTTCTCCAGGAGAACTGCTCTTGGTTGTCCGGAGATCAACTGTGATAGCAGGACATCTGAAGGTCACTGGGTGATTTTGGGCCAGTCACATTCTCTCTCCCTCAGCCACAACTCCATCGCAGGGTTGTTGCAAGGACAGAACGGGGGGGGAAAGATCCATGTATACCACCCGACTTGGAAGAAGGGCAAGCTAAAAATCTACTAGAAGCTACTGGCCTCCAAATGATCGACTCTAGAATATGACAGTCAAGGCATATTTTGGGGAATGTACATCATTTCTCAAATTAAATGTATCCCAGATGTAGAATTAGGCATTTTTATGGTTTGATTTTATGACAAAATTTATTGTGCATTTTAAGCACAAGTCTAAACAGGTTTGCACCAGAAATGATAGCTACTGCATTATTAAACTTGGCTGAATTTATGCTTTTTGGGGGCCTATTTGTCAATATTTGTACATTATATATCCTGTACCCAATTAAATATATTCAGAAAGTTCACAGTCAGACATCCCATCTTGATTTTAAGAGCTCATTTATGCACTGGAAAGCAGAAGGGCTACATTTTATTGCTAGTACGCTCAGGATTGACAAAAGGAACCACATCTTCCCTCAGAGTGTGATTAATGTATGGAACTCATCGCCACATGATACAGTGCTGACCTCAGATGGCTTTCAGTAAGCTCTGGGCAAATAGGGTAGGAAGGAGGAGGAAGAAGAAGAAGAGTTTGGATTTTCTCAGCCATAGGGAATCTCAAAGAAACTTACAAATCCCTTCCTCTCCCCACAACAGATGCTTTGAGAGGTAGGTGGGGTTGATATACTTTTGAGAGAACTGTGACCAGCTCAGTCATCCAGCAGGCTTCATATGTAGGAGTAGGGAAACAAACCCGGTTCACCAGATAAGAGTTCGCCACTCATGTGGAAGAATGGGGAGTCAAACCCAGTTATCCAGATTAGAGTCCACTGCTCTTAAACACTACGCCACACTGGCTCTCTGCTAGGTAGCTAGCGATCACATTTGACCACTGGCTATCTATCACATTTGTATCCTGCTCCCCTTCCAATCTCAGGGTAACATACACAGTTTCCCCCTCTTCCATTTTATCCTCCATTTTATCCTGCGAGATAGAACAAACAGTCCGCGGTCATTCACTGAACTTCATGGCTGAATTAAAATCTGAACCTTTATCTACACTCTAACCACTACACCGCATATGAAACATCTGGTCACCAGATGCAGAGAACAAATACCAAGAGAGGGGAAATGACCTACAGCTCTTGCATGTGAGCTTCCTAGAGCCCAAATCAGACAGACTTTAGAGTGACAGATAGCTCTATCAATGGGTATTAGTTGTGGAAATAAAATGGTACTTCCATTAACGGGGCAGTGTATCTCTGAATAGTACTTTATGCTGGTCAGAGAGCTTCGCAGTTGTGCGTCACAGGTAAACGGACCGTCCATGTAGAGAGACAGCATATCTGTGGGGGCTGAAAACACAAGAACAGAACCTTGATGCTTATTTTAACATTATAAAACTGCAGCTGGCTGAGTTGACTGTCTTGGGGTTATGGCACTATGGGAAAGGGTTAAATCTTTCCTTGAGGGTTTTCCGCAATAGAGATCTCTCCCCCTCTCCTGGCTGATATTAGCTGCAGTATAGACAAAAGGCAGGTGCAATCATGGATACTTTGGGCTGAAAAGCCAAGGAAGGGCCGTTTCTTTCAGGGAAGCAGCAATTTCTGTCAGGGAAGCAACATGATTAACTCCGCATGCCCCAGCACAAATTGAGATATTCTCTGGACATCTTTTTCAATCACGGATTCTATCACGGATCTTCCCTGTAATGTATGTTCTGAACTTCAGTACCAGACCAGTTTCAAACCAGTGGACGAACATGAACACGTGAAGATAGAAGCATAGGGTTGGAAGATGCATAGAGGCCATGTAGCTCAACCCCCTGTTCAATGTAGGATCAGCTTAGAGCAGAGATGGTGAACCTTTTCGAGACCGAGTGCCCAAATTGCAACCCAAAACCCACTTATTTATCGCAAAGTGCCAACACGGCAATTTAACCTGGATACTGAGATTTTAGTTTAGAAAAAATGGTGGGCTCCGAGGCGTGCGTTACTCAGGAGTAGGCTTGGTGGTAGTCGGTGGCTTTGCAACCGTGCAACTCTTCCAATGGGTGAATCAGGACCCTAGGATGGTTTTCTCAGAAGCAAGCCCCATTGCCAGCAACCGAGCTTACTCCCAGGTAAAGGATCATGCTTTAGTTCTTCGCATGAAAATCAGTGGGGTTTAACAGCGCTTAACAGGGTTACTTACACTGCTTCCCCAAAACTGGGTCTTAGGTTTAATGCTAATAATCGAGCCCAGCAGCCCAGGACAGCCTAGATGGGGGGGGGGGGCACTCTGTTTGCACGTGCCCACAGAGAGGGCTCTGAGTGCCACCTCTGGCACCCGTGCCATAGGTTCGCCACCACTGGCTTAGACCATCTCTGGCAAGTGTTTGTCCAGCTGTTGCTTAAAGTCTGCCAGTGTGAGGGAGCTCACCACCTCTTTATTTATACTCTGTTCCACATAAAGATGATAGTAGACTGTATATTCCTCTGCCACAGAGCAAAACATGCCAGACCTTCTTTGTTTGAGAATGATCCACCTGGGTCCTAGTGCCGACCTGGTCCTGCTTCCCCCCCCCCCCCCATTTGAAAGTAAACATATATTTCGTTCAATGGACTATAAATGCTCTTGTATCAAAGCACAATGTTCAATAATACACAAGAATATTTTGACGGAGGCTGCGTGTAAAAATGAATGATGATTCTCACATTCGTTCGGAACTATATTCTAATGCGGAAGCACACCAATTGATCAGTCGCTGCACCTCAACTCGCCGTCCTAACGATTTTACGTGGAACAGAGTATGGCTGATGCCACTGTCGCCCAACTCACATTGCAGAGTACTGAAAGAGCAAGGGTAAAGCCTCCCAGCTCGGGGAAACTGTCCATGTGGTGGAATGTGCTGTTGAAGGCGGAACAAAAGGCGAGGATTGTGCAGCGCACAATGCTCCCCTTTGACGCCAAAGGTTCTGGGGAACTCAGCAATGTTCTGCGGACATCGGGAGGGTGTTGGTGGAGTTCAGCTAGCGTCTGCCGAAGGAGCCTCCCACACGGCAAATGGATGGAGGAGGCAGTGGAGGAGCACAACGAAGTCTTACAGAGCGGCACAGTGAGCGATTCTCAGGAGCCGAGTTCTCCCGTTGGAACAATAGGGATTTGTACACCTCCACTTCATGCTATGGGCCCCTGATGTTGTTACTTGGTGTCTGTTTGCACAGCCTCTGTGTCAAGACTAGGGCTCCTTCCGCACACGCAGAATAAGGCACTTTCACAATAGTTTGCAAGTGGGTTTTGCTATTCCGCACAGCTGCAAAGTGCAATGAAAGTGGATTGAAAGTGCATTATTCTGCATGTGCGGAAGGGGCCTAACGCTGAACGTCTAGGTTGATGCCTGCATTTGACGCAGGGTTAGCAACTCTGGGTTGGGAAATTCCTGGAGGTTTTTTTTTTGTGAGGGGTAGCTTGGGGGAGGTGGATTTAGGAGGGGAGATGTCATAGAGCAGTGGTGGCGAACCTATGGCACGGATGCCAGAGGTGGCACTCAGAGCCCTCTCTGTGGGCGCACACAGAGTGTCCCCCCACCCCCACCCCACAAATCTAGGCTGTCCTGGGCCAGTGGGCTCGATTATTAGCATTAAATCTAAGACCTAGTTTCGCGGAAGCAGTGTAGGGAACCCTGTTAAGCGCTGTTAAACCCCACTGATTTTCATGCGAAGAATTAAAGCGCAATTCCTTACTTGGGAGTAAGCTCGGTTGCTGGCAATGAGGCTTGCTTCTGAGTAAACCCGCCTAGGATCATGATTCACCCATTGGAAGAGTTGCACGGTTGCTTCAAAGCAAAGCCACCGACTACCACCAAGCTTACTCCCGAGTAACGCATACCTCGGAGCCAACCGTTTTTTCTAAACTAAAACCTCAGTATTCAGGTTAATTTGCCATGTTGGCACTTTGCGATAAATAAGTGGGTTTTGGGTTGCAATTTGGGCACTCGGTCTCAAAAAGGTTCACCATCACTGTCATAGAGTCAATTAAATGGGGTTTGATGTCATAGAGTCAATTCTCCAAAGATTACGTTATCTAGCTTTAATTCCGGGAGATCTTCAGAGCCCATTTGAAGACTGGATACCCAAATATGGTATTTTTCCAAGCATCCATTTTTCCCCGTGTTCCCCAGAGAACTCTGTGTACAAAGGCAGTCTACCTCAAAATTCCAGTTAGTGAAGACAAGTAACATGTCCTGTGTGTAAGCTGACAAGCTGGAACTGGTCCAGAGGAGGGCGACCAAAACGGTGTGGAATCCATGCCCTACGAGGAGAGACTTAGGAAGCTGGGTATGTTTAGTCTAGAGCAGTGACGGTGAACCTTTTCGCGGCCGAGTGCCCAAATTGCAACCCAAAACCCACTTATTTATCGCAAAGTGCCAACACCTGAATACTGAGGTTTTCGTTTAGAAAAAACGGTGGGCTCCAAGGCGTGCGTTACCCAGGAGTGGGCTTGGTGGTAGTCGGTGGCTTTGCTTTGAAGCAACCGTGCAACACTTCCAGTGGGTGAATCACGACCCTAGAAGGGTTTTCTCAGAAGCATGCCCCATTGCCAGCAACCGAGCTTACTCCCAGGTAAAGGATCGTGCTTTAGTTCTTCGCATGAAAATCAGTGGGATTTAACAGCACTTAACAGGATCATCTACACTGCTTCCCCAAAACTGGGTCTTAGGTTTAATGCTAAGAATCGAGCCCAGCAGCCCAGGCCAGCCTAGATGGGGGGGGGGGGCACTCTGTTTGCACGTGCCCACAGAGAGGGCTCTGAGTGCCACCTCTGGCACCCGTGCCATAGGTTTGCCACCACTGGTCTAGAGAAGAGAAGGTTAAAGGTGACATGATTGCCACCTTTAAATATTTGAAGGGATGTCAGGTTGAAGATGGAGCAAGCTCGTTTTCTGCTGCTCCAGAAACGGGGACAAGGAGTAATGGATTCAAGATGCAGGAAAAGAGATTCCACCTAAACATTAGGAAGAACTTCCTGACAGTAAGGGTTGCTTGACAGTAGAATTCACTGCCTCGAAGAATGGTGGAGTCTCCTTCTTTGGAGGTTTTTAAACAGAGGCTGGATGGCCATCTGTCAGGAGTTCTTTGATTGTGTCTTCCTGAATGGTAGGGGGCTTGGACTTGATGGCCCTTGGGGTCTCTTTCGATTCTATGGAGAGCAGTTGCCTCTAATCTGAAGAGAACCAGGTTTGATTCCCCGCTCCTCCACATGAAGCCTGCTGGGTGACCTAGATCCAGTTACAAGTATCTCTGAACTCTCAAAGCCTCGCCTACCCACAAGGGATCTGTAGTGGGGAGAGGAAGGAAAGGCATTTGCAACTGCTTTGAGACTCCTCACAGCTGAGAAAAGCGGGGTATAAATACAAACACTGTTTCTTCTACCCCATCCTGGGTCTACACTGAGGCTTTTTTTGTGTCCCAAAAGGAACATTCATTTATTTTATGAGGTTGTTCTGGCCCTCGCTCGTTATCAAGAGATGGCACAAAAGAGAGAAGTGTAGCAATGGCTTTATATTAGAACGAGGAAGCCATCATTTTTATTTGAGAAGACAAGTTAATTAACATTTTAATTTGTGTTTTCGCTGCCCGCGCCAATTGCTTGGCTTTCATTGCAGCTTTATCGTCCGGTTCCGTTTTTTAAATGGTAATTGGTTATATTTCGATCGCGCCAGGGCTGATTGGATTCACACGGCTAACATCGAGATACGCCACGTCCTCGGACCGTTCTCTGGATCGATGTCTGAGAGATAACTTAGTAAGCACTCTTTCGAATGTTAGAAAACAGATTTGGAAAATCCCAAACAGCAAATCATGCAAATGTGTTTGAGTGAAAAGGCTGAGGCCCCTTCCGCACATGCAGAATAAGGCACTTTCAATCCACTTTCACAACTGTTTGCAAGGGGATTTTGCAATTCTGCACAGCTGCAAAGTGGATTGAAAGTGCATTGTTCTGCATGTGCGGAAGGGGCCTGTCAGATTACAAATGAGTGAACCTGCATTTAGCGCACCTAAGTATACCAGAAGAGTCCTGCTGGACGAGAGGAGGTTTCCGCAATTAGGAGGAGCATTCACCAAGCAATCTTTGCATTGGGGCATGTTCGCTTCTCACCCTGTATGCAGTAGGTCAGGCATTACCCTTTCCCCTGGGGTTCCAGGTTTCTGGTTGCGGGGCTGAACAGCTTCACATTTATTAGATTGACAACTCCACCCTGTACACCCTAGCCCAGCCACATATGGGTTCCCATTGGATGTGATTGGATATACCTTCTGTCCTCCCAGGGAAGAAATCACCTTATCTTAGTAGTCCAATAACTATAATAATTCAAATATTGTATGTGTATTGCAATTTTGCTACTGAGATTTCAGGAGGGAGCGCTCTTTTCAGTAATTGGAGGGAGGGATGGACTTCAATGCAAATGTGTTGTCGAAGGTTTTCACGGCCGGATTCAACTGGTTCTGGTGGGTTTTCCGGGCTGTGTGGATCTTGTTCCTAACGTTTCGCCTGCATCTGCGGCTGGCATCTTCAGAGGTGTATCACGGAGAGAAGTCTGTTACACGCTGTGTCCAGAGAGAAGGAAATGTTTGGGGTATATATTGTCCATGTCCCAGTTCCACCCAAGTTCCACCCAAACACTTACTGATTGGTTCCCCACCCTGGGACATGGACAATATATACTCCAAACATTTCCTTCTCTCTGGACACAGCGTGTAACAGACTTCCCTCTGTGATACACCTCTGAAGATGCCAGCCACAAATGCAGGTGAAACATTGGGAACAAGATCCACCAGACCACGGCCACACAGCCCGGAAAACCCACCAGAACCAGTTCAATGCAAATGTTTACCAGACCATGGCAGGAGAAATCCCCTTGCAATAATCTTGATGCTTTTTTGGAGGGAGGAGAAAGCCTCTGTCAACGCCACAGTCTAACATTCCCACTGTAGCCCACCGTTCATAACTCATCCTATAGACATTCTCTCCCAACCTGCTGATAACTGCAACGGCTGCTGGAAGTGAGAGGGTGAGGAAAAAGGCCAATCTGCCATTTGGAGCCAAACGTCACGTTTTCAAATGCAACGATTCTTTGTTTATATTGATATATCGATACTGTACTCTCATAAATAACAAATGCAGAAAAGATTCTTTGCCGGCTGTTTGCCCACTGATCTGCCTTTTGTCACGCTCTCCCGACCCCCACAGGCTGGGAGGCTGGCAATGTGTTCTGTTTAACACAAACTGCTTATTCCCCCGTCTGTCCAAGCAGACAGCGCTCACAATAATCCCTCTGTATCCAAATGCTGCCAGTCTGGGTCAGAAAACAGTTGGCAGGGGTGGGGGGGAGCGATTGAGGCAGAATGAGGAGGAAGGAGATGACCACAGGGAGGGGGGAAGGGGGAGGCACGCACAGGAGCGTGAGGGAGAGAGAAGCTGGGTAGATTGGCAGCAGGCGCAGGGAAGATGTCCGAGGCAAAGCCGGCCTTGCTGGCAAACCACCATCGCTCTGGCGACAAAGAAAATCAAACTCATGCTTAAAGCGGTGTTGCTTGGCACGGGGAAGCGGGAAAGTGAAAGCGGAGCTCAAGGAAACACAAGACATCTTGCCTCAACTCATCTTCCCCCTTGCCACAAGACAGAGAACCTGCGCATAATCGGCCAATGAGATCGGGCCAGTCTGGGTCATCGTCATCGTCAAGGCAAGAGACGAGCAGAGGTGCTTTGCCATTGCTTGCCTCTCTGTAGCATCCCTCGACTTCCTCAGTGGCCTCCCATCCAAGTATTAATGAAGGCTGATGGTGCTTCGCTGCCAAGATTTGACAAGATCAGGCTAGCTTGCACCCATCTGTAAATGCGTCTAATTTAAGACTGTGAGCTAGCAGATGGCGCGTGCAAGACCGTAATGTTCAAGAGGGCATTTTTAAAAAGGTTAGAACTGTGGCAGAGTAGAACTGCCTTATTATGGAATCGGGTTGTAATCCGCTGCAACTGCAGCTCCACGTGCTTTTATTGCGTTCTCTTCACCTTGGAATCCTCTTTCTGTATTGTTTAAGTATATCTGCCTCCCCACTGGTTGTCCTACACCATCTGCGCGCAGTGCTTTAGATCCATGAGTCAGCAAGAGAGGTGGAGTATACATAAAGGGAACGCTAAATAAAACAGATCTTTTGGCAGTACATTCCATAGGACAGTCGTTTGCCACGTAATGAATGCAGCCGTGGGCTTTAAGCTGAAGACGTTACCCAGGCTTGCAACATTAGGATATGGAGCCCATGAAGAAAAGGAATGAATAACCTTTGTTTCTCTCTCTCCCTTTTGCAGTGCTATCTCCGACCTTAGCCATTCACGTTTACACGGACCGGGAGATCTATGGCAGGGTGGGCTCCAAAGTCACGCTTTCCTGCACCTTCTGGTCGAGGGAGTGGATCTCCGATGACATTTCGATCACTTGGCACTTTCAGCCGGAGTACAGCAGAGACAGCATTTCAGTAAGATTTCTTCTCTCCCCAGTAGGGATCTTTTTAGAGGAGCGCACCTAGTGTTGATGTGGAAACCTTCCATACCACGCAGAGGGCTCTGCAATAAATAAAACCGCCTCCGGCACACCTTGCCTGGCAATGGGATTTTTGTGAATAAATAATAGCTATGTTGCACATAAGCAGAGATAAGTATGGGAGATAAGTATGGGAGCAGCAGTGGCGTAGTAGCTAAGAGCAGTGACTAAGAGCAGGTGCACTCTGATCTGGAGGAACTGGGTTTGATTCCCAGCTCTGCCGCTTGGGCTGTGGAGGCTTATCTGGGGAATTCAGATTAGCCTGTGCACCCCCACACACGCCAGCTGGGTGACCTTGGGCTAGTCACAGCTTCTCGGAGCTCTCTCAGCCCCACCTACCTCACAGGGTGTTTGTTGTGAGGGGGGGAAGGGCAAGGAGATTGTAAGCCCCTTTGAGTCTCCTACAGGAGGGAAAGGGGGGATATAAATCCAATCTCCTCCTCCTCCTCCTCCTCCTCCTCTTCTTCTTCCTCTTCCTCTTCCTCTTCCTCTTCCTCTTCCTCTTCCTCTTCCTCCTCCTCCTCCTCCTCCTCCTAAAGGCACATAGTATGCAAACAGCACATATGCTGTACGTAGAGTGCTAGCCAGCATAACTTCTGAATGCCTATGTGGAGAAATAGTCAGGGTGTTTGGCTATCTGGAAGCACTGATGTATTTAAGGGTGGGGCAAGCCAGGATCTGAGCCCTGGATGGTACTTGCCTAGGAGCACCCAGACTGAACCACTGCTAGTCTTCCTGCTACCTATTAAGAATCAGTCAGTAGAACTGACCTCCGAGAAGGCCAGGTCTACCAATTCTGTCCAAAAGTGGGTAGACTAGCCTTCTGGTGAGCTGGTCTACCTGGGATTGACAGTAATGGATAGACCTGGCCTCTCTGGAAAGCAGGCCGACCCAGTCTTCTTAAAGAGGGTAACCAGCCCTCCAGAGAGTTGGTTACCTGTGAGAAAAACGAGTGGTAGACCTGGCAACTGGACAGCTGGTTCCAAGATGAAGAGTTTGGATTTATATCGCCCCTTTCTCTCCTGTAAAGAGACTCAAAGGGGCTTACAATCTCCTTGCCCTTCCCCCCTCACAACAGTCACCTTGTGAGGCAGGTGGGGCTGAGAGAGTTCTAAGAGAATTGTGACTACCACAAGGTCACCCAGCAGGAATGTAGGAGTGCAGAAACACATCTGGTTCACCAGAGAAGCCTCTGCCACTCAGGAGGAGGAGTGGGGAATAAAACCTGGTTCTCCAGATTAGAGTGCACCTGCTCTTAACCACTACACCATGCTGGGGAAAAATAGCTGGATCTGTGGGGGGGGAGGCACAATTTCAGAGCTTGTCCTGGATGCCATTTTCTGTAGGTACACCCCTACATGGAAGACCAGGTTTGAATCCTCCTTCAGCCAGGAAAGTTGGGTGATTTTGGACAGTCACTCTCTCATACGTACAGGGTTGCTGTGTGGCGGAAGGGAAATAACCCCATCCAGGCTTATTATCATGAGCTGCTTGGAGGAAGGGTAGGGGTAGGGTTGCTAACACCCAGGTGGTAGCTGGAGAACTCCTAGAACTCTACGAAACAGAGATCAGTTCCCCTCAGAGGTGGGATCCAGCAGGTTCTCACAGGTTCCCGAGAGTAGGTTACTAATTATTTGTGTGTGCCGAGAGGGGGTGACTAATTGGTGATTTTGCCATGTGATTTTTGCCTTAGTTACGCCCCTCCTCTCAGCAGACTTCTTCACGCAACGTGTGATTGGTGTTTGGAATATCCTGCCACAGGAGGTGGTGATGGCCACTAACCTGGATAGCTTTAAAAAGGGCTTGGACAGATTTATGGAGGAGAAGTCAATCTATGGCTACCAATCTTGATCCTCCTTGATCTCAGATTGCAAATGCCTTAGCAGACCAGGTGCTCAGGAGCAGCAGCAGCAGAAGGCCATTGCTTTCACATGCTGCACGTGAGCTCCCAAAGGTACCTGGTGGGCCACTGGGAGTAGCAGAATGCTGGACTAGATGGACTCTGGTCTGATCCAGCAGGCTAGTTCTTATGTTCTTAGTAGCGCGCAGAACTTGAAGCAGTCTAGCAGGAGGTGCACCGGCGTGCGTGGCAGCCTGCGCCTGCGTGCATTCGTTTCCCACCCAAGGACCGGTGCAGCGGCTGTGTCCTTGCCACAGCCCCGCCCAGGAATGCCCCGCCCCCGGAATGCCCGGCCACGCCCCTGTCGCGCCCCACCCAGCCCCATTGGCGCTACGCCACAGTTTGAATCCCACCACCATGGGAACCTGTTACTAACATTTTTGGATCCCACCACTGGTTCCCCTGGAAAAAAGAATGGCAGCTTGGGAAGGCGGACTCTATGACATCATACCCCTCGGAAGCCCCTCCCTTCCCCAAACCCTGCCCTCTATAGGCCCCACCTACAAAATCTCCAGGTATTTCCCAACCTAGAACTGACAATGCCGTTACCAAGTTACTCCGGGAAACCAGTGGGAGATTGGGGGTAAGGTTGCCAGCTCCAGTTTAGGAAACTCCAGGAGTTTTGGGGAAGGGAGAGGAAACTGGGGAGAAGAGGGACCTCAGTGAGGTATAGAGAGCCCACCCTCCAGAGCAGGGGTCTTCAAACTATGGCCCTCCAGATGTTCATGGACTACAATTCCCATCAGCCCCTGCCAGCATGGCCAAATGCTATGGCTCATGGGAATTCCCCTCTATGAACATCTGGAGGGCCATAGTTTGAAGACCCCTGCTCCAGAGCATCCATTTTCTCCATGCGAACTGGGATCAGCTGGGATCCCCATGTTCAGCCACCTGTGTGCTAAGTGTTGAAACCAGTCCAATTTTGTGATCTCCAGAAGAGCAAAATCAGGGTATTATTACCTTCAACAATATTTGAGCCACGTTTCCTGAAGTTGCAGCTCTCACCGGGTATGCTTCCAGCCATCCCGCTAGTTGGCAAACGATCACTAGCAATTAAATACATCCATTTCTCCTGGGCGTTTCAGCGTAGTCTAGTTGAATGTTTTGGAAAGGCCCAGCTGCTCAATTTCGGCCTCCAGGTGGTACCTTCTTTCCCTTTCCGGTATTCACCTGCTGATATGTCACACACATTGAGCAGTTTCTTGCTCTGCTTCAAGGTAGAGTCCTGGTGCTATCATAGCGCGCAACAGCGCGTCCTCAGCCACTGCTGTTCCACCAGCATGGGTGTTATTAAAGTCTCTCAAGATTTCCCAGAGAGAAGAGCTGGCGGACCACAACAACACGTAGGTCTGACCTGGAAGCTGGCATCCCTATTTACCAACCTCCAGGAAGCCCTCAACTTCAGAGATCAGTTGCCCCGGAGGAGAGGGCAGCTCTGCCAAATAGACTTTATGGTGTACCACAGAGATCATATGCCAGCTGAGCAGCTTTCCCCTCTCCAAGCTTCCCCCAGATCTCCAGGAATTTCCCAGGCTGCGGCTGGCCACCCTCTCAGAAGAGAAGAAGAGTTTGGATTTATATCCCCCCTTCCTCTCCTGCAGGAGACTCAAAGGGGCTTACAATCTCCTTGCCCTTCCCGCCCTCACAACAAACACCCTGTGAGGTGGGTGGGGCTGAGAGAGCTCCGAGAAGCTGTGACTAGCCCAAGGTCACCCAGCTGGCGTGTGTGGGAGCGCACAGGCTAATCTGAATTCCCCAGGTAAGCCTCCACAGCTCAGGCGGCAGAGCTGGGAATCAAACCCAGTTCCTCCAGATTAGATACACGAGTTCTTAACCTCCTACGCCACTGCTGCTCCTCTCAGGAGTATAAATGTACTCTCAGGAGTATAAATGTAACGAATAAAGTGTCAGCTGCCACTAGGAACAGTTTGTGGATGCAGGAGAGTTTCAAATATGGTTGCAAGCTCAATTTCCAGAGATTTCGGGGCGGAGCCTGTGGAGGTTGGGAAGGGGAGGGGCCTCAGCAAGGGGCAGTGCCACGGAGTCCTCCTCCCAAAGCATCCATTTTGTCTCCACGGGATCTGATCTCTTTTGTCTGGAAATGGCAGTTGGTTATCTTATCTGCACTCCCTCCGCCCAAGAATGCAGAGCTGTTTATCTGTGTTTTCCACAAGGTCCCCCTCTTTGGCTGCATAGAAAAGCAGGCCAGGAACGTGGGCCCTGGAATGAACATCTTGCCGAGTATATTTATTTAGCTATTTCTCCCCAACATGGCTTACAAGGTCATTCTCTCCTCCTCCATTTTATCCTCTCTACAACAGCCTTGTGAGATAGTCTACGAGGTCGATCACAACTTGTGGGACCAAAGCCAGCTGGCCAGTTTCTATGACAGAGGCTGGGTTTCAAACCTGGGTCCCCCCAGATCTGAGCCAGACACTAATCAATCCACCACACTGGCCCCCATATGTCAGAATGGCTCTGTGGCTCCCTTCCGCACATGCAGAATAATCCACTTTCAATGCACTTTGCAGCTGTGCGGAATAGCCAGATCCACTTGCAGGCAATTGTGAAGTGTATTCTGCATGGGCAGAAGGGGCCAGAGTCTTGGATGTTCTCTCTCAGTGGGCAGGAAACTCTGTGCCTTTTGAGCATTTACTTTTGAATCCTGAAGGGGGTAGAACAGGGGTCTGCAACCTGCAGCTCTCCAGGTGTTCATGGACTACAATTCCCATCAGCCCCTGCCAACATGGCCATGCTGGCAGGGGCTGCTGGGATTTGTAGTCCATGAACATCTGGAAAGCCACAGGTTGCAGACCCCTGGGGTAGAAAGACATCCTATTGACCTGAAGCCGGGTGCAGATGGATCTGGTGGGCTATACCTGGTTAGAAGAAGAAGCATGTGCCATTTAGTGGCGTAGGAGGTTAAGAGCTCATGTGTCTAATCTGGAGGAACCGGGTTTGATTCCCAGCTCTGCCGCGTGAGCTGTGGAGGCTTATCTGGGGAATTCAGATTAGCCTGTGCACTCCCACACATGCCAGCTGGGTGACCTTGGGCTAGTCACAGCTTCTCAGAGCTCTCTCAGTCCCACCCACCTCACAGGGTGTTTGTTGTGAGGGGGGAAGGGCAAGGAGATTGTAAACCCCTTTGAGTCTCCTGCAGGAGAGAAAGGGGGATATTAATCTAAACTCTTCTTCTTCTTCTTCTTCTTCTTCTTCTTCTTCTTCTTCTTCTTCTTCTTCTTCTTCTTCTTCTTCTTCTTCTTCTTCTTCTTCTTAGTTGCAACCAAATCATGACAATGTCACCCTTGGGGTGCTCCTGGCAAGAGGTTTGCCGTTGCCTTCCTCCACATAGTGACCCTCCTCTTCCGTGGTGGTCCCCCGTCCAAGTACAGACCATAGCCAACCCTGCTTCACACCCAAGCTCTTACAAGGACAGGATAAGCTGATTAGGAGGTCACCAGAACTGTCTGAGCCCACTGAGTTACATTTTTTTCTCCAAGGAAACTTGTGTGCTACAAAGGGTTATGGAGAGAGCTTTAGGGATCACATCACATGAGGTGCCGACTTTCCACGATTTGAGACCTAAAAGACACCCAGAACTTTGCTGCATTGCAGAGGAAGATTGTTCATGGAAGACACAATGTTTTACGGGGAAAACATGCCCGCCATTATCGATCCTCTCCCTGAGGAATACTAATGGGACACACAGGGTTGTCTGAAATCATTCCTCTAAACTGAACTGCTCTGCGAGATATTTGCTAATGAGTTGTTCACATCTGTTTCCCTCTGATTTCTTTCTCTCTCACCACCTGCCCTGCAGATATTTCACTATGCAAAAGGCCAGCCGTACATAGATGACGTTGGGACATTCAAGGATCGCATCTCGTGGATCGGGGACCCCAGTTGGAAAGACGGCTCTATTGTCATTCACAACTTGGACTACACAGACAATGGAACTTTCACCTGTGACGTGAAGAACCCCCCTGACATTGTGGGGAAGTCATCTCAGGTTATACTCTATGTCTTTGAAAAAGGTAATGCCTCTCTATATGAAAAGGGTTTGAAACTATTGTTGTAAGATCCATGGAGAAACTGATGGGATTCATAAGATCGTTAAGGATATGAAAGACTGCATTTCCGAGATAAAACAGCCCAGTCTTTACATACAGGAAATGGACAAGATGTTAATGTCTTCATAACTATGAAGACACAACCCCTAGAGCAGTGGTTATCAACCTGGGGGTCGGGATCCCTTTGGGGGTCAAACAACCCTTTCACAAAGTTCACCTAAGACTCTCTGCATCAGTGTTCTCCATCTGTAAAATGGATAAATGTTAGGGTTGGGGGTCACCACAACATGAGGAACTGTATTAAAGGGTCGCGGCATTAGGAAGGTTGAGAACCACTGCCCTAGAGAATTACAGCACAAGACTTTTGTAGCTACAAATCTAAAAAGATGTTTTTTTAAAAAAAATGGAACCACAAAATGGCAACCAGGAAGCATTTTTGAGGCAGCGAGTGCAGACAAACGTGTTTTTTTTTTAATGTTGCAAAACAGGGGCTTGTGCAGAAAGGGCCGTAATGTCTACGAATTTGGATATCTCACACTGTTTAAATAACCTATAAAGTGTAAACCTTGTAAGTCTCACGACCTCTGTGGATTCAGATCCATGTTGCAAGGACAACTCCAGCTTCAGGGTCACCTGAGGAAAAAGGAAGGCCTGAATGTTACCGCGGGGTAACGGGTTAAGAGATTTAAGCCCAAAAAGCTCAACCCGACAAAGAATAAAATCAAAGAAATATTTTATTCAGGCCAACAACGGGCAAGACAGCATCAGAGGAGCCACGCTAAAATGGCTGCGGGTTCTTACTTTTATAGGATAAAGGCAGGTTACATCAAAATGGCGGAAAAGAATACACCCCAAAATGCCCTCATCATCAATCAATAATGTAGAAAGGTGGAGATTTTCCCTTTCCCCAAAACATTTGGGGCAGGCTAAAGCCCTTATTGGTAGATGTCAGTATTTCACCCTTTGACGTTTTCAAAGGGTGAGCCCTGTCTCACCTTATCAGTATTGTTCTTTGTTGCCCTATTTTCCAGACAAAGAGCCTAAACATTTTACCATGTTCATTACTCTGTATCAGAAAAGGGCAACCTCAAGGTACCGTTAGAGACATTGAGATCTCAAAAACAGTTTAGTTCACATATTCTGTGGAATTGAGAACAAGGGGCATTCTGCAGGGTTGCTCCAAATCTGGTTAGCAACAGTAAAAGAACAGTAAGCATGAAGGCCTGCATGAATTCTTTGGTCAGCAGCTTTGTGGTTGCCATCACCCCATTATAGGAAAACTAATGGGGGGAAAGGAGGACAGCCTTACTTATAGATAGAATTAAAACCCCTTTCCCTTTCTCTGCGCCTACATGAATGCAAATATAACAGATATAGCCATTTTATCTGAATGTACATAGTCCAAGTCACACCTTCTGTCTTCCACTGACTTGGCCTCCATCCAATGCAGGAACACCCAATCAAAGCACTCCTGACATGTGACCATCCAGCCTCTGTTTAAAAACCTCCAAGGAAGGAGACTCCACCACTCTCCGAGGCAGTGAATTCCACTGTCAAACAAGCCAGGCTGACGGTCAGGAAGTTCTTCCTGATGTTTAGGTGGAATCTCTTTTCCTGCACCTTGACTCCATTACTCCGTATCCTAGTCTCTGAGGCAGCAGAAAACAAGCTTGCTCCCTCTTCGACATGGCATCCCTTCAAATATTTAAACATAGCTATCATGTCATCCCTTATCCTTCGCTTCTCCAGACTAAACATCCTCTCTTCGTAGGGCATGGATTCCAGACCTTTTACCATTTTGGTTGCCCTCCTCTGGACCAATTCCAGCTTGTCAATATCCTTCTTAAATTAGTACCCCTGACTCACATCCTTTGGCTCATGCCTTGTTTTCATCCTACTACTAAGAAGATGTAATTGTCCAAGTCCTTTGCCTAATTCTTAGCTCCAGCCAGGAAACATTCCACAGTACAGAAAGGTCTTTGCCAGCAACTTAGTGTGATTATAGTCTTCACTTCGGACAAGCTTATCAGAAGCCTTTCAAAACCTCATACAGAAGGCAGAACGCGAGAGTGTTTCTCCCGAAAATACAACATAGTTATGAGCAGATGATGTGTACATTGGTAGAGTTCCCAGGTCCTTCCTGGCAATTGGTGGGAGCCCCAGGGGCCGGGGTGGAGATCCACACACCCAGCACAATGATGTCACTTCCGGGTGTACCTGGAAGTACTGGCATCACACTGGGAGTTTTGGAAGGCAAGTGCTAGCAGCTAAAGCATCCCAGGCGCCATGCTGGCACTTCCAGGACAACCCGGAAGTGATGTCATCGTGCTGGGCACATGGATCACTCCACCCCTTTGGCCGGCCTGCTTCTACCCATTCACTGAGGATCGGAGGGCAGCCCAGTCGATTGGTGGGTGATTGCCCGCCATTACCAGGAATATGGGAACTCTATACATTGAGCACATAGCCTTATACTGTGTCAGACCATTGGGCTACCCAGGTCAGTATTGTCTACTCTGATTGGCAGCAGCTATCTAAAGTCTCAGCTGCAGGCCTTTCACCTCATCCTTTTAACTGAAGATGCTGAGGAGCAGCAGTGGCGCAGTCAGTGGTGGGATCCAAAAATTTTAGTAACAGGTTCCCATGGTGGTGGGATTCAAACTGTGGCGTAGCACCAATGGGGCTGGGCGGGGCACGACAGGGGCGTGGCCGGGCATTCCGGGGGCGGGGCATTGCTGGGCGGGGCTGTGGCAAGGACGCAGCCGCCATGCCGCCCGATCGCTTGGGCGGGGAAATGAATGCACGCGAAGCGCAGGCCTGCCCACGCTGACGCCCGGGTGCACGCCTCCTGCTAGACTGCTTCAAGTTCTGCGCACTACTGCTGAGAGGAGGGGCGTAACTAAGGCAAAAATCACGTGGCAAAATCACCCATTAGTAAACCCCTCTCGGCACACACAAATAATTGGTAACCTACTCTCGGGAACCTGTGAGAACCTGCTGGATCCCATCTCTGGGTGTAGTGGTTAAGAGCAGGTGCATTCTAATCTGAAGGAAACGGGTTTGATTCCCCGCTCTGCCGTCTGAGCTGTGGAGGCTTATCTGGGGAATTCAGATGAGCCTGGGCACTCCCACACACGCCAGCTGGGTGACCTTGGGCTAGTCACAGCTTTTAGGAGCCCCACTCACCTCTCTCAGCCTCACCCACCCCACCCTTTGTTGTGGGGGGGGGGGGAAGGGAAAGGAGATTGTGAGCCCCTTCGAGTCTCCTGCAGGAGAGAAAGAGGGGATATAAATCCAAACTCTTCTGAGGAGGAGGAGGAGTGAACCTGGGACGTTCTGCATATAAAGTATGCGAATAGGTACGAAATGCCTTCTACTGAGTCATACCCTTGATCTACCCAGATCAATTTTTCCTACTCTGACTGGCGGAGGCTCTGCAGGGTCCCAGGCAGAGGCCATTCTCATCAGCCGTTACCTGATCCTTCTAACTGCAGACGCCAGAGGCTGAACCTGGGGGATGATCTGTATGCCACACAGACACTCTACCACTGTGTTACGGCTCATCCCCTGCCAGGGAAATAAATTTAGATGATGATCTTGGCCGTGCTCCACTGGGGCTGATTGACGAAGCGCAATTAAGGCTACGGCAAGCAGAAGGCAGAGCAGCTATTCTAATCTGCCCAACGAAAACAGCAAGTTCGGTTTTTGCAGAGAGTAGCCTGCCTGATGCCAGCATGCAGGGAAGAGGGGAATTATCAGGAGACTTAAAGGGAAAGGCTTCATGGTATATCTGTTTATCAGCAACGAAGAAGAAGAGTTTGGGTTTATACCCCACCTTTCTCTTCTGTAAGGAGACTGGAGGTGGCTGACAAGCTCCTTTCCCTTCCTCTACCCGTTAACAGACACCTGGTGAGGTGGGTGGGGCTGAGAGAGTTCTGAGAGAACTGTGACTAGCTACAATATACAAACGCGTTGCATCAACCGCTTTTATATATGTGCATCACAAACAACAATAAAGTGCATAAATAGTGAAGTTCAGTGCAAAACACAACAAACAGTGCACTTCTTACAGCAATACCGCATATATAAAAGCGGTTGATGCAATGCGTTTGTGGTACAGCAGTGGTACAGCAGTGGCGTAGGAGGTTAAGAGCTCGTGTATCTAATCTGGAGGAACCGGGTTTGATTCTCCGCTCTGCCGCCTGAGCTGTGGAGGCTTATCTGGGGAATTCAGATTAGCCTGTACACTCCCACACACGCCAGCTGGGTGACCTTGGGCTAGTCACAGCTTCTCGGAGCTCCCTCAGCCCCACCTACCTCACAGGGTGTTTGTTGTGAGGGGGGAAGGGCAAGGAGATTGTAAGCCCCTTTGAGTCTCCTACAGGAGAGAAAGGGGGGATATAAATCCAAACTCTTCTTCTTCTTCTTATTGTAGTTCGTTTCAACGTTGCATTTAGAGAGTTGATTAGAACTGTGACTAGCCCAAGGCCACCCAGCAGGAATGTAGGAGTGCGGAAACACATCTGGTTCACCAGGTAAGCCTCTTGCCACTCAGGCGGAGGAGTGGGGAATCAAACCCGGTTCTCCAGATTAGAATCCACCTGCTCTTAACCACTACACCACGCCAGATGGAGGGAATACAAGTTGAGTGTGCACAGAAGGTGAAGGAATTCCCAGCGTGCATTTCCTAGCTATTCCACTGGGCTTTTCCAGGAGGCCAGCCGGACTGATATCCATCTTCATTGGCCTCCCAGGGGATATCTTATTTAAGTCGCCATCTTGCTTGTTTTAGCTGTTTTAGCCGCGGTTATATTGCAGTGGTGTTTTCATAACGTTTTAAGGATTTTATTGCTGTTTTAACTGTGTTTCTGCTATCTGGCCGCCCTGAGCCCTTCGGGACGGGCGGGTTAAAAACCCAATGCATAAATGAATAAACAGAGACCTCCTTTTCTCCAGTGCCTATCAGGTACGGCGTGGTTTTGGGAGCCGTCATCGGAGGTGTCCTGGGTGTGGTCCTCGTCGCCTTGTTGCTGATCTATCTCTGCAGGTGCTGCTGGCTGAGAAGGCAGGCTACGCTGCAACGGAGACTCAGGTGAAGCTTGAAGCTCAGTAGGACGGCAGAAGGCGAGAGGGTTACTATGATGTGAGACGGAAACAGTCAGTGTGGCGTGTTGTAGTGTTTAGAGTAGGGGTGCTCAATGGGTGCCATAATACCCACCAACCCCTTTTCTGGTGCCGGCTAAATATTTTTAGAAAGCGGGCAAAAACTAAACCACAGCCCGGGAATCCCACAGCAGCCGGTCAATTCCAACTGTGAAAGCCTTTGACAATACAATCCGCAGAGTTTAAAGCGGAGTCACTCTGGCAAGATGAGAAGATCTAGTAGTCTTCTTGCACTCACTGCAGCCTCCTAGCACCTTTGGAAAAGATTACTCTCCACGCAAGATGTTCCTTCTATAGGAAGGTTTGACTTTAGCAGTTGCAAGGTTACACAAGTCTATGCTATACAAGACTATACAGAACTCTTCAACAAGAATACAGTGAACACGCACACTGAACTTAAACACTCAGCTCAGACTGAGAACTTGGCATATACAATGCATTGCTTCTTATGCATCCAACAGCAGGATATTTCCCCCCACCCTGGCAACAGCCTCTCATTGTGTTTTCCAACCTTTTCGATGTCACGGTGCCCTTGACCTCACTCTTCATATCTCACAGTACCCCTGCCATCCTCCCCCCACCTTCCCCTCCCAGTTCCCCTGCTTGCCACCTCCCACCTTCCCCTCCCAGAGTGAAGGGAAGCACGGGGGTGGGGGGAAAATGGCTGCTGACCTTGCAGCAGGCCCTGCCCCCTGGGTCAGCTCCATATCCTTGCTGGTGCCGGTGGGAGACACTGCAAAAGTGAGGGGGGCCGGTAGCATTGCCATGGTACCCCTGGGACATGCTCATAGCACCCCAGGGTACCACGGAACCCTGGTTGGGAATCGCTGGTCTAGAGTCACAGTTGAGCTCACCAATCACGTTAAAGGTTAACTGTAGCCACTTGTCCCCAGGCTGACTGTCTCTGGCCTCTGTGTTGGGCAAACTTCTGCTGACTAGAAGATGAACCTTTTGTGAACCCTTTCTTTTTTATATCATGACAAATGCAACTTATTAAAAAGCTGCCGATTAGATCTTTGTTGGCCAATCAGAAGGCTTGTTGGGCAATAGCCCAACTTTGTAGAAATACTTAGTGGGCGCCATGGGGCCCACAGGCTCCATGTGGGGGATGCCTGACTTGTTAAATAAATAAATACCCCCCACACCCTCTCCCTTTCTAAAAGCATCAGTGATTCTTCATTTAGAAACTAAAATCCTTACAGCTCTGCAGTTCCCAGGGGTCTTCGCACAGAAACGTGGGGCATTTGCCTCCAAATTTCAGGACCCACTCAAAGACGCACCCGTTGAGCTGTTTTCGTTCAAGCGTTCAAGAGTGCATCTGGGGAGTGACCTGCTTTTATCTTCGTTTTATTTTAGTGCTATGGAGAAAGGCAGGCTGAGACTGGGCAAGGATTCGTCCAAACGAAGTCGCCAGGTAAGTGAGAGGAAGGCCGGAATTGCACCGAAAAACCTGTGAAAGGTGGTAGCGGGAGATCTCCTGGGATTATAACTGATGTCTAGAAAATAGAGATTAGTCCACCTGGAGAAAATGGCTGCTTTGGAAGGTGGACTCTGTGGCATTCCCTCCCAAATTCTGCCCACCTCAGGCAGTGGTGTAGCTATAAGAGGGCGGGGGGGCATGCCACGCACCGGGCGTGCACCGGTGGGTCACATGGGGGGCGGAAAATTACCCCCTTCCCCCTTGCCCTGCCCCGCCAGTCTGGAAAAAAATGGGGGGGGGGGACATTGACATATCACCGTATCTGCTTCAACTATAAGCCTAATGGAACAGCTCTGCCTTACAGGCCTTGTGGAATTGCGTTAAATCCCACAGGGCTCTGGCCTCTCCTCCTTACCCAATGTACGCCCTCCCCAAATTTCCATGAATTTTCCAGCCCAAGTTGGCAACCCGGCAAGTGCAGCCCAGTAAACCCCACTTTGCACCCAGAAGATGAGAGCTGAGTGGCAGAGGTGTACCGGGGGTAAATGGCGCCTGGAGATAAATTGTCTCCGGGATGCCTCCCAGGCTCTGCCCCCCCACCCCAGCTCCGCCCCTGATGCCCCCAGGCTCCACCCCCCACATCTGCTGCCCTCAACCCCGCCCATGTCACCATGGACATGGGCAAGGTCGAGGGTGGCCAACTCCCCCCCCCCAGACTCCCCCTGCCGGCTGGGCTCCCAGCCGGCAGCCAGCAGTCCCTTCTGACCTCCCTTCCGGGCAGGCCAGAAGAGACTGCAGTCCCAGACTCAGAGACCTGCTTTTATAAGCACTGAGGCCAGGGGGTAAGGCTTGGGGAGCAGGAAGGGGTGGGGGAAGTCCGTGGCACCCTAAGAACATAAGAACATAAGAACAAGCCAGCTGGATCAGACCAGAGTCCATCTAGTCCAGCTCTCTGCTACTCGCAGTGGCCCACCAGGTGCCTTTGGGAGCTCACATGCAGGATGTAAAAGCAATGGCCTTCTGCGGCCCATGGGGGGGGGGGGTTGAGGGCGCTTGGAGCAGCAGAAAGTCCTGCTGCCTCGTCGTTTTTGCGTGCCTTGACCCTGTCCATGTGTCACTGATATGGGCGGGGTCAGTAGGTTCTTGGATACAATGAGGCAGCAGGACTTCCTGGTCACTGGAGGGCCAATTTTGCGCCCCCCATGTGACCAGAAGAGTGGTGCCCAGGGACAAGGGTGGTGCCCTTGTCCTTAGGTAGATACGCCACTGCTGAGTGGCATGAGAGCTACTGCCAAATATCCTTGTATACAGATCCCCCTCTCTGCGATGTCTGTTCAATCGTCCGTTTCCTGTTATTCCCTCGTAAACCTCTCCCGGATTCTTCTTTATTCTCCCCGCCAGGCTCCAGTCCTATATGCCATGCTGGACCACAGTCGCCTCACCAAGTCTGCCAGCGAGAAGAAGTCCAAGGGAGGCCTGTGCGACACCCGCAAGGACCGGAAATAGCGGTTAGCAGGCAGGAAAGGTACCCAAAAGAAGGCGGGCGAGAAGAAGGTCATCATGACCATCGAGATGGAACTGAAGAAGGACCAGCTCGAGGCGGGAGGCCTCAAACCCGCAGTCAAGTCCCCCAGCAAGAACAGCCTCAAAAACGCCCTCATGAACATCATCAAAAGCGATTCGGAAAAGTGATGCAGAACAATATGAATATCCTAGCCCTTAATTTCCTCAGAAGTGGGGCCTGTGATCGTTCCCTTTTAACCGTGCTTTGGTGCTCTGCCTGGCCTATCCAGTCAGGGGCTGAAGGGATTTTGGTACATTCCTGCCCAAGCCGGCTTGATCTCCATCCCTCTCTCTCTTCTAACTTTGACAGAAAGGCCTCCACAGTATGATATGTTTATACAAAGCACAGGGCACCTCCATGCTTAACTCTATTAACAATCTCTCAGACTTTGTGTATTCATAGGAGGAGGCAAACTGAGGCCAGATCGTCACTGGCAAGGAACCAACCTGCCGTCTCCCCATGTTAGGAGCCTCTTTGTTTGCCTGAAAAGTCAGGGGAAAACTGGGCCTGTCTTGGGACACCATTCTGGCCAACCTTTGCTAAGGTTGAGGGCTTGCATCACTGCCGCCAACAATATCTGAGGTAGAATACTGTGTGGTCCTGGTAATACCAAAGCCCCCTTGTGAAAAATGAGGAGGGAGTTGTGGATGCAGGGAATACATCAAGAACTTTGGTCCTTCCGGACAGAGTTCAGGTCTTCCATTTGGGGTGACCATTCGCCAAACTCCCATCAGCCACTGGGTCTGATACAGTGCCATAAGGACTGGATAGTTATGTGTCCCATTCCATTAGCATCTTTTCCAACACCCTAGCCTTCAAACATCGATAAAAAGATACCCTGATTTTACAAACAAGGTACCTTTCCTGCATGATCAGCTGTGACAACCTCTTCCGCTTGGTGTTTTCCAAGCACAGGTGTAATTTTTCTTTTCCTTTTTAATCCAAAGACCAGAAACACATGCATATATTACATGCATATATTATATTCAAGAGGATGGTTTAATTCCCTTCTATCGCTTCTGGGTTTTTCACTTCCTGCCAGACCAACAACACTTGGTTGCCAGAATCTTAAGCTCAGTGAAAGAAAATGGATGCAATATGAATTTTTTTCATAATATTTTGTTGGCACCTCATACTGACTTTTCTTTCTCGGGTCCAACTTTTCTTTGACCCATTCCCTACAAATAAACAAAGCCAAGGTATTAAAATAATACCGGTGAAATCCACCCATTTTCACTACCGACTTTGCAACAGAATTTCACTTGTGGCAAATTTGGAGTTTCCCGACAGAGTGAAACATCTGAGAACTTTCGAGGGAAACCAGAAGCGCAGCAACAAGACCCACGAAATTTCTCAGTGGAGGGGTTTCGCACATCTCCTGGTTTTCTCCAAACTTTGCTGGGATTGAAATTCGGGCAGTTCCCGCTCGCTGGAAACATTTGAAGAATTCTGGGGCAAGCAGGCAGAGTTTTGATACGCAAACATTTCTCAGGCGGGTTTTCACACACTGCTTTGGAAGAGTTCGCCAGTTGATGCAAACATTCGTGAGATTTCCTTCCATCCAAGAAATGTTCCAACTTGTCCCGCTTTTTCTGACAACTTTGAAGGGAATTAAGCCATTCTTGGACGTGCCCCTCCCTATAGTGGTTATACCTGACAGCGTGATGTTCAGTCTAAAGGAGGATTACTATTATTATTTTTAACTACTGATATGTTCGTGAAAGTCTTTCTCGCCCTGCTCCTCTCCCTGTGACTGAATATCACATGACGTCACATGGTTAACATCCTGAGGCAGTAGTCTATCCCGTCTTTCTCTGTTTTCAAATTAATTGCCGTTGCCAATGACAACAAGCTCATAACAACACACAGTGGCCCAGTGGGTGCCAAGTGAAAACTTTGTGGAGGGCAAGTGTTCCACTAGGCCACCAAAGCGCCACGCCAAATGGGTCACACCACTTCAGCTGGAACATTACCACAGCATCAACTATACTGTACATGCATCCTCTCCTCGTGATGTCTGAGATCCCCCCCGCTCCATCAATTGTGCGTGGAGGGGTTTCACAACATCAGTACACCGCAGAATCTAACAAGGAGGTTGGTCTCCACAGCAATGTATATAGCACACCATACAGCCACCTTCTGTGTAGTATATAATGTTGTCAGCGAGTAGTCCTGGTAGCCTAAACTGCATTTTAAGTTAAAACACACGTACAGAGTTATATATGGGTAATCTAGTTCTCCCACATACCCTATACACACACTTTTTTTCCCGGTGCCTTTTCTCAACTTTGTGTACATTCTTTCAAAAACTGCAGCAACAACCAAAAAAAAAAAAATGACGCAATTTTAAAAAGTTAATAATAAAAGACTTACATTTCTATACAGCTCTGGTCTCCTTTCTGTTATGGGATCCTGTTGCAAATAAAGCAGCTTAAAGCAGAGGTCGGCATCTGAGGGGCAAAGGGCAAAACAGAAGGAATATCACTTGGTCTATACAAGAGTCCCCAGGAAGTCTTCAGAATTATGGCATAGAGTGGGACAGCCACAAAATGGCTGCCACAGCTTAGAATCATAGAGTTGGAAGGGACCCCAAGGGCCATCAAGTCCACCCCCCTGCAATGTAGGAACACACAATCAAAGCACTCCTGAGATATGTTCATCCAGCCTCTGTTTACAAACCTCAAACAAAGGAGAGTCTCCACAACTCTCCGATGCAGCGAATTCCACTGTCGAACAGCCCTGACCGTCAGGAAGTTCTTCCTATTGTTTAGGCAGCTTACCTTCAGCCAGGTGAAGTTCCTTGATCCCCCATCGGCCAATCAGAGCCTTGCTGGGTAGCAAAAGCTCCTGGTCTTGCTCACTTTCTAAAAACACTTGTTGGCAAGTACCAGGAAAAGGCACCACGTTGGAGACATCAGATCTATAAGGGGCAAGAGATACCTTTCTGCATCCGAAATATCAGTTTCAGAGGGAAGCTGGGCCGGGCCAGGCTGGGCTGGGCTGCAATAGAAGGGTGCTTTGACTCTCAAAAGCTTATACCCTAAAACCCTTGTTGGTCTCTGGCCCTTTCGTCACAAATCATCAAAAATGTTTGGAAAACATTTTCAATCCCCCCTCCCAATCCTCTTGCTGGTTGTCAGTCTTGGTCTGGCAACCCTAGACAGGAACCTAGAACTCTCCCCTCCGCCCCAACCGCACCCCAGCTGACAATGCCACTCGAGTCAATCGTCAGCAGCTCTCACTGCAAGAATTATGCTCCGGATGCCTCATTCTTCCTCAATGCTCAAGGCATGTCCAATTAGCTCATGCTAATTAATGCGTTTATGGGAATCAGCTAGACAGCCTCAAAACCCCCAGGAGTGTCCCATTAAGCACATCAGCGCATCTGCCTGCTGACAAGTTAGAAAGCAAGCAACAGAACACAAGCTATCCGGGCATCGGAAACAATCGCCCTCTCAAGAGCTGGATGAGTTCCAGACACAGCTGCCGACCTAGGACTCAGTTGCCAACTTTTTTTTCCCGTTTTTTACCAGCCCTGCTCCTGCACCCTGAATGGTGGTCTAATATGTGAAAACTCAGCAAAACAAGCCACCTGGAAATCGGGAATACTGTCGCTCTCAAGAGCTGGGCACGTTCCAGAGACAGTTTTTATCAGCCCTGCTCCTTATGCTTTGGTCTTCTACCCAAAATGTGTTTGGTAAGAGCCTCGTAAAACTGAAAGGCAGAGCTTTAAACTAAATTCTGTGGGACAGCGAATAAAAAACTCAGGCCCCTTCCGCACAGCAACTGTATAACGGGTTGCAGTCATGATAAAGGAACCCGTTTTCCTGTTTTCGTGTTCACGTGTATTCGTGCAAGCAGCGACTGGAGCCCACGGAAACAAACCAGGTTGCTGTGGCGCCTCCACACAGACACGCATCTCTCTTTTTTTAATTACTTCCCACATATGTATGTGTAACTTCTATCTGTGGGTTCTGTGGGGCAGAACTTGGAATGAGTTTGCAACAACAAATTTTAAAAACAAAATGGTTTACTTTCTTAACATATAACATCAACATTTAACATCACACTTCAAGGTCCAGTTCAGGTTGCATTTTCAATATTTACAGTCTACTGATACTGCCAAGTCCAATACTTCTTTGCAAGTGGGTTGGCTCCTGAAGACTCCAAGGGCTTGGTGAACAGGATTCAACATGATGAAGGTTTCCAGGAGAACTCTCACCATTACAAACATTAAAAAAAAAACCAAGGTCCAAGTCTGGTAGCCTTGTCTCCTCCAAACTACATGAGCTCTGCAGCCTTCTGCTGCTTTGAGTCTCCATCTCTTTCTGGGTCAACCCATTCTGAGCATGGGGGTTACATGTGCATAAATGAATCCCCGCAGCCATGCCAAATTGTCGATGTCCCACAATATGAACAGCTGCACCTGCGTAGCTACGCAGATGAAAGCCGCAGATTCTTTTAAAAAGAAAAAGGGGCCTCCCTGCAACGGCCAGGCAATGGCCGAGCGGCTTCTCCCTGAGGCAAATAAAGTGCCTCCTTCCTAGCTGTTCGCTCAGGAGTGGCATCAACCTGGGATTTTTTGTAAAGGACCGCTTGTTTAGTGAATTTCAAAAAAACCAGGTTTGGGGGAAACAACACAGGGCAGACTCGTTTCAGGGGCGGGATCTGTGCGAAGTTCCCCACCAAAGGGTTATTTAGTGTCCCACACCTGTGTTTATTGGCCCGTGTGGAAGGGGCCTCAGAGCCCAGTTTGATGCCAATACTCTACAGATTTGTGGGGAGTGGTACCTATGAGAGGAAACATTGACTTGCAGCTAAGTACAGAGATGAAACACTCAGGGATCCCAGTGTCTCTACCCTAACGTGCAGAATATGGGAAGCATGCAAGAGGAACTTGAAGTCCTAACATATGTAGGAGAGTATGACCAGTGGTGGGATCCAAAAATTTTAGTAACAGGTTCCCATGGTGGTGGGATTCAAACTGTGGCGTAGTGCCAATGGGGCTGGGAGGGGCACGACGGGGGCATGGCCGGCCATTCTGGGGGTGGGGCATTCCTGGGTGGGGCTGTGGCAAGGACGCAGCCGCTGCGCCGGTCCTTGGGGGGGAAACAAATGCACGCAGGCGCAGGCTGCCACGCACGCCGGTGCACCTCCTGCTAGACTGCTTCAAGTTCTGCGCACTACTGCTGAGAGGAGGGGCGTAACTGAGGCAAAAATCACGTGGCAAAATCATCAATTAGTAACCCCCTCTTGGCACACACAAATAATTAGTAACATACTCTCGGGAACCTGTGAGAACCTGCTGGATCCCACCTCCGAGTAAGACCTAATAGGTATTACCGAAACTTGGTGGGATGACACTCACAGAGAGAATATTAGGACTAAGGGGCAGAAAAGGAATAGGCAAATAAGGAAACAGGGAGGAGAAGCATTATCTGTCAATGGTGTGTATATCTGTGAGGAAATATATGAATCTGTGCATGGGAGTTCAGTTGAGAGTCTCTGGGTAACAATAAGAGGCGTTAGAAATAATCATGCTATCATGGCAGGGGTCTGCTATAGACCACCAAGCCAAGCAGAGGACTAGGATAAGACACTCCTAGACCGGGTTACAAAGATCTCAAAGTGATGGGACACAGTGGTCATGGGAGATTTCAGTTACCCAGATATCTGTTGGAAGGCCCATTGCAGGGAGTGGAAATTGAAATTATAACAGGTGGAGGAGAGAAGATACAACTGTGGACGAGAGCCACAAAATGCAAAATCACCTGGCAGATGCAATGTCATGTATCAGATTGTTTAGCTGGGAAAGCCAAACATTTGGTCGAGATACCTACTTCCAACTGTGGTCAGTCAAACGGGTTTGGGAAGCAGAATCAGTC
The DNA here is from genome assembly GCF_021028975.2 of Sphaerodactylus townsendi. Taxonomy (NCBI): domain Eukaryota; kingdom Metazoa; phylum Chordata; class Lepidosauria; order Squamata; family Sphaerodactylidae; genus Sphaerodactylus; species Sphaerodactylus townsendi. The sequence goes on along the minus strand of NC_059425.1, from coordinate 15,081,227 downwards.
TCGATGTGGCTGCCAGTAATTCCAAGATACACTGCTCCCAATCCTGGCAGTTCTATTTCATAGCTAGTGCTCTCATATTTAGAAAGCATCTAAAATTATGTTTGTATGTAGACATGGATGTTGGTCATCCATGGGTGGACAACCTCCTTCTCACACCCCTCATCAACCACACTCAGTCTGTTTATCAACGGGAGACCATATGGGAGGGTGATGGTGTTACAAACCCTGTGACATCACTTCCAGTTTTCTGCCTGGAAGTGGTGCTACAACATCCATGATGCTCTAGGGATATCTCCAGTCTTCTCTATGGTCTTTACTATAAAGATCAGGGGGATCGCTAGAGTGTTGCAAACACCTTGACGTCACTTCTAGGTGATTACTCGGACATGACATCACGGCGTTTGCAAAGCTCCCAACTCCCTAGGTTCTACTGCCCGAAACTCCCGTCTGCAGAACCGGCAATCCAATTTGTATATGCGTGGCTGCACAGCTTTTTGGAAATTAGGATAAAATTACACTGATAATCTTGAACATTTGGTGAAGAGGCTGTACTATAAAAACACAACATAAAACATGATATTCCTAGAAAATATTTTGGATAGCAGACAGACAGGCAGAGTCACATCAGTTAAAAGTACAGCAATTACAGTATCAGATCAGGATCTGGAAGATTCAGCTTCAAATCCCCTCTTCGCTATTAAGCTCACTTTTTGACTGTGGACTAGTCAAACTCTTTTAACACAATCTACTTCACAGGGCTGTTGTAAGAGTAAAGTGGAGGAGATGTAAATGACATAAAGCAGTGATGTCGAACCTTTTTCGAGACCGAGTGCCCAAATTGCAACCCAAAACCCACTTATTTATCGCAAAGCGCCAATGTGGCAATTTAACCTGAATACTGAGGTTTTAGTTTAGAAAAAAACGGTTGGCTCCGAGGCGCGCGTTACTCGGGAGTAAGCTTGGTGAAGCAACTGTGCAACGCTTCGAACGGGTGAATCACGACCCTAGGAGGGTTTACTCAGAAGCAAGGCCAGCCTAGATGTGTGTGGGGGGGGCGATTTTCCGCTCCCCCCACATGATGAACTCTGTGCACGCGTGCCCACAGAGAGGGCTCTGAGTGCCACCTCTAGCAAGCATGCCATAGGTTCGCCACCACTGACATACACCATCCCAGCAGAAGTGGGATCCAGCAGGTTCTCACAGGTTCCCGAGAGTAGGTTACTAATTATTTGTGGGTGCCGAGAGGGGGTTACTAATTGGTGATTTTGCCATGTGATTTTTGTCTTAGTTACGCCCCTCCTTCGCTCCTCAGCAGTAGCACACAGAACTTGAAGCAGTCTAGCAGGAGGTTCGTTTCCCGCCCAAGGACCGGCACAGCGGCTGCGTCCTTGCCACAGCCTCGCCCAGCAATGCCCTGCCCCGGAATACCTGGCCACGCCCCCGTCATGCCCCGCCCAGGCCCGTTGGCGCTACGCCACTGTTTGAATCCCACCACCATGGGAACCTGTTACTAAAATGTTTGGATCCCACCACTGCATCCCGGGCTGAGGAGAAAGGACAGGATGAAAATGAACTGAACAAATCAAACGTTGCTGGGGGAGGTAGGATATATATGAGGAATGCCACATCCCATTTCCCTCCACATGTATCTAAAATACTTGGCAAGTTAAAGACTAGAGTTGCCAACCTCCAGGTAGGGGCTGGAAATCTCCTGGGATCACAATTGGTCTCCAGGCAACAATGATCAGTCCATCTGGAGAAAATTGCCACTTTGGAAGGTGGGCTTCATGGCATAATCCCCCTCTGAAGTCCCTTCTCTCCCCAAACTCCAACCCCTTCAGAATTCACCCCCCAAATCTCCTAGTATTTCCCAACTTGGAGGTGGTAACCATAATCCCCTCCTCAAATTCCACCCTTTCTTGGCTCCATCCATATATTTCCAAGAATTTCTCAACCTGGAGCTAGCAACCCTAGTTCTGGTCAGCTTGTGACAGATTCAAAAGGTCTTAGAAGAAGAAGAGTTTGGATTTATATCCCCTTTCTCTCCTGTAAGGAGTCTTAAGGTGGCTTGCAAATTTCGTCTCTTCTTCTCCCCACAACAGACACCTTGGGCGATTCCGCACATGAGTAAAATAGGTTCGACCCAGTTCCCTGAGAAGGGTACTGACCTAGGTTGAAGTCACTGTTGTTCCCCACTGCAACCAGCTTGATCCCAGCTCGGAGGGCGGAATCATCCTGTGCTCCGTTCCAATTGGCTACTGTTCTACGGCCATGTTCCGTCTATCCCCACACACGTTATAAAAAAACTGCCACAGGAATGGAGGGACGAAGGTGGCGTTTTTTGATTGGCCAGCTGTATGCATGCCCGAAACACTCAGCTGTGATTGGCTGAATGGGGGACTCCTGGCACCAGAGATTCCGCACTTTACTGGAATCGAGCTGAGTTCGAGCGTGGTTCCCTGAAAAAGTAGTAGTTCCCAACTGGAGTCGGAAATTTGACCGTTACAGGGGCCAAGCTGGTACAAAACCACGTCGATCCCAGGGATTGTGCGGAGCACTTAGGTCGAACGCAGCTCGAACTTAGGTCAATAACGCAAGTGCGGAATCGAACCTTGTGAGGTAGGTGGGGCTGAGAGAATTCTGAGAGAACTGTGACTGGCCCAAGATCACCCAGCAGGCTTCATGTGTAGGAGTGGGCAAACAAATCCATTTTACCAGGTAAGAGTCTACCACTTACGTGGAGGAACGGAGAATCAAACCTGGTTCTCCAGATTAACATCCGCTGCTCTTAACCACTATTCCACGCTGGCTCTTAACAGAAAATCACTGAAGTTTTTAGCTCGCAATCAGTACAAACAGCCTCCCTTCCACGAACAACTTTTGTGGAAGGGAGGGGAGCCAAGCAACAGACCGCAAGCCTCAAATTGTTTCAAAGCACGATAAATTTAAGTTGTTTCTTTCAGCAGATGCTCAAGCCCTGTCCAATTACCTGAAACTAGTTAACACATTTATGGCCACCAACTTAATTGTATCGCAATCCCCACCAGGGTCATATTAAACTCATCTGATGCTTAAGTTACAAAGCACTGAACAGAAAATAAGCTACCTGGGAATTGGAGATGCCTTGAACGATGAACACATTTCGGCTAAGGCAGCCTTCTTTTTTTCAGTTGGTCTTGTCCAAGGCCCCTTCCGCACGAGCCTGAGGAACAGCGGGGCACCAGTGTACATGACACCACCGCAGCCCCGCGTCCCTTTGCGCACTTGAGAGGGGCGGCCCCGGAGCTGCCGTGGCCCGCAGCAGCGCCTCTGCACAGAGGCACGCCGCTTTAAAAAAAACTTAGCTCCTCTTCCCTGCGTAGCAACGCCAAGGGGGTCGAAGGGCAGGAGGTGTGTCCCCTTGTCCCCATGGAGCTATGCAGGGAAGAGGAGCTAAGTTGGGGGGAAAGCGGTGGTCCGAAAAACAGCAGCTTCCACCTGATGCCGTTCGCTTGGCCCCGGGTGGACGCCACTGTTTTAAAAAAGACTCTCATTTAGTGAGTCACAAAAACGCAGTTGTGGGGAAAACAGGCCATTGCGGTTTCGCACCAGCTGCGGCAGCTGTGCGAAGTCCTCCCCCACAATGGCATATTTATTGGCCGCACACCGCTGTATACAGCCCGTGCAGAGTGGGCCCAAGTGGGCCCAGCAGTGGCGTAGGAGGTTAAGAACTCATGTATTTAATCTGGAGGAACCGGGTTTGATTCTCTGCTCTGCCGCCTGAGCTGTGGAGGCTTATCTGGGGAATTCAGATTAGCCTGTACACTCTCACACGTGCCAGCTGGGTGACCTTGGGCTAGTCACAGCTTCTCGGAGCTCTCTCAGCCCCACCCATCTCACAGGGTGTTTGTTGTGAGGGAGGAAGGGCAAGGAGATTGTAAGCCCCTTTGAGTCTCCTACAGGAGAGAAAAGGGGGATATAAATCCAAAGTCGTCTTCTTCTTCTTCTAATGCAGTGGTTCTCAACCTTCCTAATGCCGCGACCCTTTAATACAGTTCCTCATGTGGTGGTGACCCACAACCATGAAATCGGTACCCTGTTTCCCCGAAAATAAGACATCCCCTGAAAATAAGACGTAGTAGAGGTTTTGCTGAAGTGCTAAATATAACACATCCCCCAAAAGTAAGACGTAGCAAAGTTTTTGTTTGGAAGCATGCCTGTCGACCAGAGCATGCAGCTGTGGAGCAGAAAAATAAGACATCCCCTGAAAATAAGACATAGCGCATCTTTGGGAGCAAAAATTAATATAAGGCACTGTCTTATTTTCGGGGAAACTCGGTATATATAAAATATAAAAAGACTGTTTTCCAATGGTCTTGGGCAGAGATCTTCAAACTATGGCCCTCCAGATGTTCATAGACTACAATTCCCATGAGTCCTACCACTTGGCCATGCTGGCAGGGGCTGATGGTAACTGTAGTCCATGAACATCTGGAGGGCCATAGTTTGAAGACCCCTGGTCTTGGGCGACCCCTGTGAAAGGGTCATTCGACCCCCAGGTTGAGAACCACTGGTTTAATGGAAAACAAGGTAATCAACAGAATAAGGATCTTCTGTGGAAATTTTCCAGCGTCAAAAGCCAACTGCTTCTCCACTTCACTCCCATAGACTACAAGCTTTCCCCTGTGACAGTAACCACTTGGTAGCCAAGCCTTGGTTAACATAAAGTGGCAGCCAGCAAGTGGAATCTGGAGATCTCCTGACACTACAGTTGATCTCTGGATGACCAAGATATGTCCCTCTGGAGAAAACGGCTGCTTCGGACTGTAGGGAACAGTTTCCCTGGAGAAAACGGATGCTTTGGAAGGTGGCCCCTATAACATTGTACCCCACTGAAGTACTTGTCCTCCCCTGAACCCACCCCCAAATCTTCAGGAGTTTCCCAACTAGATCTGGCAATGCTACCCCTCCCCCCTTCCCCTTCCCCTGCCAGGGGTCAGGAGAGACCTGGCAACCAAGCTGTGACTTGGCAACTCTTTACACACAAACACAAAATTAGGAAAGCATCCAAAGTCCCCGAGAGCCAGCGTGCTGTGGTGGTTAAGAGATGGTCGAGTCTAATCTGGAGAACCGGGTTTGATTCCTCACTCCTCCTCCTGAGTGGCAGAGGCTTATCTGGTGAACCAGCTGTGTTTCCGCACTCCTACATTCCTGCTGGGCGACCTTGGGCTAGTCACAGTTCTTCGGAACTCTCTCAGCCCCACCTGACTCACAAGGTGTCTGTTGTGGGGAGAAGAAGGGGAAGGAGCTTGTCAGCCCCCTTGAGTCTCTTTTCAAGAGAGAAAGGGGGGATATAAATCCAAACTCTTCCTCTTCTTCAGCCCTGGGAAAGACACGGCAATCCCATTCACCAGGGCAATGCGGAGACCCTATAAACACACGATGGAATTAATTAGCAGCTATAAAAGGAAGATCACGCCGAGACCTCAGCATCTGTAGTGATAGGGAGAAAGCCAAAGCCTTTGATCAAACCTGCTGGGAAGGTCGTGTCGATGTAAGTCAGCCGTGTTGTGTGGGATTCCTCCTTTGAAATGGAACAGTAACCTTTACATCAGCAACAGCATACCCTGGACAATTAAAATGTTTCCCCTGATGATTTTCTGAGCATTGCAGTTTTGAGTGGTAATAAATGTTGTCCATGTATTTGTTCTCCTTGGCACTGTCCAATGCAGAGAGCAAAAGGACATCACTGACAGACAAGAGTAACCTTACTGGGGCAACATTATGGTGGCCCACAGCTAGTCCAACACTCAGCAGTAGCCAGTTACAGTCCCAGGCCTGAAACAATCTGAAACCTGATTCTTCTTTTTCTGACAGAAAATCCTCCATGTACTAACTTGAGAAAGTCTTAGTTAGCTAGTTATAGCCTCTCATGCCAAGTAGCATATCAGGCAGCAGTGGCGTAGGAGGTTAAGAGCTCATGTATCTAATCTGGAGGAACCGGGTTTGATTCCCAGCTCTGCCGCCTGAGCTGTGGAGGCTTATCTGGGGAATTCAGATTAGCCTGTGCACTCCCACACACGCCAGCTGGGTGACCTTGGGCTAGTCACAGCTTCTCAGAGGTCTCTCAGCCCCACCCACCTCACAGGGTGTTTGTTGTGAGGGGGGAAGGGCAAGGAGATTGTAAGCCCCTTTGAGTCTCCTACAAGAGAGAAAGGGGGATATAAATCCAAACTCCTCCTCCTCCTCCTCCTCCTCCTCCTCCTCCTCCTCCTCCTCTTCTTCTTCTTCTTCTTCTTCTTTCTTCTTCTTCTTCTTCTTCTTCTTCTTCTTCTTCTTCTTCTTCTTCTTCTTCTTCAAGCAGTTCTGGTCTTGGGCGAGCATTTCAGCCTCTCCCCATGCAATAATCAGTGCTCAAATATTCCCCTCCAGGTGTTTCGGGGGCGTCCTCGCTGTCGTTTGACATCAGGAGGTGTCCACCTCATTGCCGGCCTCAGGATCCGACCATTCTCCGTGCGAACGACATGGCCTGCCAGTCAAAGTCTTCTGTGTGGAATGATGGTACGGAGTTTGCATATGCCACTCCTGAGGAGCACCTCTTTGTTAGTGATGTGGTCATAATATCAGATCTTCAGGATTCGGCGCAGGCACTTCTGTTGGAAGACGTGGAGCCTGTTGTTGATACTTGTTGATGCCTTCCAGGTCTCGCTAGCATCAGTGGCTGTCGGGATCACAATGGAGGTGAATGGGCGGAGCTTGGTCTTTAGGGCAGTGGTTGGTGAGCACCAGATCTTGTTCATTCTCCGAAAAACGGCTGCAGCCTTCCCAGTGCGGCACCTGACATCTGCCTCTGCATCTCCATTCGGGCAGATCCCACGGCCCAGCATCCTTTTAATTTAAAATCTGCTTTCCTCCCTCTTATTTTGCAACATCTGGCACCAAGAAGAATTCTGGGAACTTGAAAGCGTGCCTGCTGTTTCGTGTCTTTGGACTGATCTTATTAAAAGCGTTACCTGGATAGCTTTAAAAAGGGCTTGGACAGATTTATGGAGGAGAAGTCGATCTATGGCTACCAATCTTGATCCTCCTTGATCTGAGATTGCAAATGCCTTAGCAGACCAGGTGCTCGGGGGGAGCAGCAGCAGCAGAAGGCCATTGCTTTCACATCCTGTATGTGAGCTCCCAAAGGCACCTGGTGGGCCACTGCAAGTAGCAGAGAGCTGGACTAGATGGACTCCGGTCTGATCCAGCAGGCTGTTTCTTATGTTCTTATGTTATGTTGCCCTTGGCTTTCTGGCTTTTCTGTTTGGACAGAGACAGCTGTAAACCACTTGGAATCCTGACAAAAAAGATTGTGAGCAGGACCAAAAAGAAGTGAAAGAGCCATTTTGATTTTGGCCATGGTTTAGCTGCTTGTTAAGCCTCATATATTGGTTTGTACCTCTGACTACTAAGAATCTCCAACATTACCTCACAAAACAATCTCTAGTCCATGAAACCATGTGCAAGAAGAAGAAGAAGAAGAAGAAGAAGAAGAGGAGGAGGAGGAGGAGGAGGAGGAGGAGGAGGAGGAGGAGGAGGAAGTATTTGGATTTATATCCCCCCTTTCTCTCCTGTAAGAGACTCAAAGGGGCTTACAATCTCCTTGCCCTTCCCCCCTCACAACAAACACCCTGTGAGGTAGGTGGGGCTGAGAGAGCTCCGAGAAGCTGTGACTAGCCCAAGGTCACCCAGCTGGCGTGTGTGGGAGTGTACAGGCTAATCTGAATTCCCCAGATAAACCTCCACAGCTCAGGCGGCAGAGCAGGGAATCAAACCAGGTTCCTCCAGATTAGGGGTGTAGGGCAGGGGTTTACAGGGGTGTAGGGCAGTCCCACCCCCACAGTGCAAAAACCAGGAAGGGGGCAGTCTCCTTCCACCTAATACAGAGAAAATATCCTAAAAAAACCAAAGGGAGAAAACAGTCCTTTTGTAAATGCTGATGAGATCAAATCCCAGAAGAAAAGCTTGCACCTTCTTGCCTGAGGTGGTTCCTTGGGAGTGTTAGGCAAAGACAACTTTAAATGATCCAATGAATTCTTGGATCCTGAAAGTAAGAATGTGAACAGTCCAATGAGCTTCTGGATCCTGAGAGTAAAACTTCAAACAGTCCAATAGCAAAACAGGGTGACATCTTCCAACAGTCCACACCCTGAGTCCATCCTTTGTAAATCAAAAGATCCTTTTGTTGGTGAAGATGGGATTACCTGGGTGTTGGCTTCTGCCACATTCCAGGACCGACTTCCTTGGGTCTTAATATCAGCTGCTACAAGCTATTCCTTTTTCTAACAAATACAAATATCTAAAGTAACATTTCTAATTTTTAAACATTAGATGCAATCCTAGAGAAAAAGAGCACCCACATATATATGTAAACAAGAATATCCTAAACTAACATTAATAAGCCTTGAATCAACTGGAACACCTAGCTAAGACATAAGCATAAACATTAGGCAAACAATACATCCAACACTGAGGGGCTTATACGAAGTCTTAAAAGAAATAAAAGCAGGGAGAAAACCATGTGAAACATTAGCACAACCATATATACACGTCCTTTCCAGGCCCTATGGGGACTTTTGGATAACACTGGTCTCTTTGCTCTGGTTTTTAGCCAGTGTAGTCTAGCGATAGGCTTAAGCGGTAACACTACTGGCACATTATGGTGGCTGCCTATTAGAGAATCCACTCTAATTTAGGCCCACACACGCAGAATAATGCACATTTCAATCAACTTTGAAGCTGGATTTTACTGTGCGGAATAGCAAAATCCACTTTCAAACAATTGTGAAAGTGGATTGAATGTGTATTATTCTGCATGTGCGGAAGGGGCCTAAGCGCAGCCACCTGGAAAATCCACCATAAGGGTGGACAGAAGGGGGTGGGCATAGAATGCTTCCTGCTTGCTGCAGTTTGCACAGGCAAGCAGGAAGCATCTGAAACCGGGGTTAAAGGGGGAAAGTCGCTCATTTAGCTACTTTCATGTAACCCAGGTTCAGGGAAATATAACAGATCAGAAGTATTTTGGGGACAAGTTCTGTGGGATCCTCTCCCCCAAAACACTTTTAAAAGGGGCCTGAACCTGTTATATTTGGACTGTGCAGAAGCACCCTTTCACCCAGTAAAATCCAGCTGCAAAGTGCATGAAAGTAGCTAGAACATGTATTATTCAGTGTGTGTGAAGGCACTGTCTTTTTCTCTACCTACCTACCTACCTACCTACCTACCTACCTACCTACCTACCTACCTACATATCCATCCATCCATCCATCCATCCATCCATCCATCCATCCATCCATCCATCCATCCATCCATCCATCCATCCATCCATCCATCCATCCATCCATCCATCCATCCATCCATCCATCCAGCCAGCCAGCCAGCCAGCCAGCCAGCCAGCCAGCCAGCCAGCCAGCCAGCCAGCCAGCCAGCCAGCCAGCCAGCCAGCCAGCCAGCCAGCCAGCCAGCCAGCCAGCCAGCCAGCCAGCCAGCCAGCCAGCCAGCCAGCCAGCCAGCCAGCCAGCCAGCCAGCCAGCCAGCCAGCCAGCCAGCCAGCCAGCCAGCCAGCCAGCCAGCCAGCCAGCCATCCATCCATCCATCCATCTATCTATCTATCTATCTATCTATCTATCTATCTATCTATCTATCTATCTATCTATCTATCTATCTATCTATCTATCTATCTATCTATCTATCTATCTATCTATCCATCTATCCATCTATCCCCAAACTAGTCATAGCATCACATTTATAAGCACCTCCCAGGTAACCCTGGGGGGAAACATCTAAGCCTGCAATAAATGCAAATTGTTTCCTTGACTGCACTTATAGTCCACCTCTTTATTTTATTTATGGCTTGATTTCTAGGCCACCCTTCTTGACGGGCCCAGGGCAGATTACAGCAATAAATTAAAAGATGACTATAAGAACATAAGAAAGAATCTGCTGGATCAGACCAGAGTCCGTCTCGTCCAGCACTCTGCTACTTGCAGTGGCCCACCAGGTGCCTTTGGGAGCTCACTTGCAGGAGGTGAAAGCAAGGGCCTGCTGCTGCTGCTGCTGCTCCCAAGCAATTTCATGCTTGAGCTCTTTAAGAACTCTTGGGTGAATGCAGTCTGGGCCAGGGGATTTGGTAGCATTTAGTTTATCAACGGCTGCCAGAACTTCTTCCTTGTCTACCACTATCTTCACTGGTTCCTTGGATTCGCCTCCTAAGAAACTTGTTTCAAGTGCAGGAATTTTCCTCATCTCCTCTTGGGTGAAGACAGAAGCAAAGAATTCATTCAGCTTCTCTGCAATCTCCCTATACATTATAAGGTGCCATAAAATCTCTCACTAAGGGAAAATGAACTAAAGAAAGAGCAGAAGAAAAGGGGAAATGAAAAGAAGGGGGAAGAGAAAAGTGGAAGGAGGGAGAAGTCAGGTACGATGAAATGCCGTTGCTGCCCTTTTCCTCTTTCACGAAGACTTAAAACAGATTGCAAAATTTGCGGGGGGAAAGGAAAGCAATAAAAATAAGGGCATATTAGGGATGCAATGAACAAGACAGTAAGTGGATCACAATAATGAGAAAACAACGCAATTAGAAACAGTACAGGGCATGACATAAAATGCAACAACTGGATGACAGACAGTATAAAGCAGACAATACATACAATAAGCAGTACAATAACCTATAATAACCGTATTTCTTGAAGGAAAATTCTTTCCTAAACTATTCCACTGTCAACATTTTCCGAATGGCAGAAGTGTGGGGGCCTCCCCCGTTCTACAAACTGAGAGCCACAGATGCGAACACTAGGAAATAAACAAGGGGAAACTTCTGGTTGTGGTGGGCTTTCCGGGCTGTGGGGCCGTGGTCTGGTAGATCTTGTTCCTAACGTTTCACCTGCATCTGCGGCTGGCATCTTCAGAGGTGCATCACAGAGAGAAGTCTGTTACACACTGAAGGGGGAACTTCATTCTGAGCAGGCATAGTTAAAATCAGGCTGAAACATCTGGTAAGGCACGAAGGCATTGTCTGTGAGCCAGGAGCCTCCCTGCCGAGAAGCCTGTTATCTGTGCCTTCAGATAATGACACGACAAATGTTATATCATGGTTAGAGTGTCTGCAGAGGTGAGGCCCAGTTTGACTTTGAACTGCATAGTGTACTGCAACCCTAAGCAGTTTTGCTTAGAAGTAAGCCTTGTTTTATTCAGTGGTGCTGACTTACTGGTGGGAACAGGAGGGCCAGTCACAATCTTCCAGGCTTGGCTCTCCCCCAGGGTCGTTGAGATAAAATGTAGGAATAGTGTCTGGCACGCTAAGGCCTGTGTGGGTTTTAAATTTTATTTCCGTTTCTAATAGTCTGTTTTTCTCACTGAGGCTCAAGGTGGATTATGCAGAGCAAGTCAACGGAGTCGATAGGACGGGACATCCAATAAACAATGCAATGAGATTTCGTTTGCAGAAATCAGAAACTAAGCAGAAATTTGAAACAGAAATTAATTATGTATGTGTACGCTGCTGGTCGATTCAACGGAGAGACTTAACTGTTTGTGGAATGTATATTGAACAAGTGGCCGCGGCATTTCAAAATAAAATGCATTTTTAAAGTAGCAGACAAAAGACAGCATCCTTAACTGATGAGGTGTCGATTTCTAAAGGTGTAAATAATTTGTATGTGGAATTAACTGCGATGCGTTGGGGCAACCCCAGACTTAGAGGGGGTTGAGAGGAGATCATCAAGGCCCCTCAATGATACGGCTGGCCCCTGCCTGGTGGAACGCTCTCCCTCCAGCTGTCTGGGCCCTGAGGGACTTGGGTGATTTCCGCAGGGCCTGTAAGACTGAGTTGTTCCACTGGGCCTTTGGAGTCGCTGAGTGTGTGTCCCCCCTCACCCCCTTTCCATATGGGTCTTTGTTCCATGTGAGTCCCTAATATCATCGGGTTTTATCTTCTCCCCTCTCTCCTCTTTTCCTGGGAGGGATTTAGTTTATGGTTAAGCACTGGCTTTCGTGGGATGCCTAGGTTAGGAAATATTCGCTGTTTTTAAATGATATTTATGATAACCATATTTTAATGATTTTTATGTATACCGTTTTTATGTTGTACACCGTCCAGAGCCCTCTGGGGATGGGCGGTATATCAAATAATGAATGAATGAATGAATGAATGAATGAATAAGTAAGTAAAGCGTCGACTCCATTAGAGGGAGACTTGGTCTGCCTAGGGTTGCCAACGTCCAGGTCGGGGCTTGAGATCTTCTGGAATGACAACTAATCAGACTACATGAATCACTTATTATTTTAAAATGTTATTCCACTTCTTCCAGAGCAAATAGGTGCTTTGGAAGGGGGGCTGTGATGGCATTGTATCCTACCAAGGTCCCTCCTCAAACCCCACTCTCCTAGGCTCCACTCTCAAATGTCCAGGTATTTTCAAACCCAGAGTTGGCAATGTTAGGTCTGCCCCAGAGGGATTTTGGAGCATTCTTATCACTTCCATTCTTCAGTCTTGTCCTGCTTGCCTTCAATTACAAGGTATTGGGTATTACATACAAAGTTCTTCAAAGTCCTAGACTCCCATATCTGCAGGACCATCTCTCCCCCTCCAGAGCGGTGTGGTTAAGAGTGGTGGGCTCTAATCAGGTAGGCCTGGTTTGATTTCCCGCTCCTCCACATGCAGCCGGCTGAGTGACCTTGGGCTAGCCACAGCTCTCTCAGAATTACCTCACAAGTGTCTATTGTGGGGCGTTTCCCCACTTACCTTTGCTGCCCTTTGCTGCGCGCTACTCTCAGCGCGCGGCATCTCTGGTGCGCACCTGGGCGTCCCCACGACCCCACGCAGAGGTGGGGTCATCAAAAGGCGCCGTTCCGAGGAGCGCCAGGGATGCCATGCGCTGAGGGGGAGCAAGAGCAGCAGCGTTGGGGCGGCTGCGTTGTCGCCGCCCCTGTAGTGGGGAGTGCCGGGGGCCCCCGCGCTACTTGAGGAGAGTAGCACGGGGCTTAAGGTAAGTGGGGAAAGGGCCGTGGAGAGGGAAAGGGAAGGCGATTGTAAGCCACTCTGAGATTCCTTAAAGGTAGAGGAAAGAGGGATATAAAAACTAACCAATAAATCAAAGTGCCACGTAAACCATACAGACAAAACAACGAGTCACACCCTGGCCGCGGCAATTAAAGTAGAAGAATCAAATTAATCTTAGGACTTGCATCCTTGTGCAGGTTTATATAACGTCGTGAAAAGTAACGTTGCCATACAGACATTCAAATTACATATGGATAAGTTACATGGAAAAGACTGTACTTGTGGGCGTCACCTTATTATTTATTTATTTCTGCAATTTATACTCCGTCCTATACCATAGGGCTGCGGGCAGCTAACAAATGGGGATAAAACCCTGTTGGAACATGCGAAGTTAAAATCAGAATAAAAACATAGTGAAAACAATACATAAAATCCGTTAAAACCCCATTAAAAATCCCCACCCCATCCTCAGAGACAGGGTCCTGGGGGGGTCAACCACTGGTCCTGGGGGGGTCAACCACTAAAGTCCTGGGTAAGCAGCAAGATTTTCACCAGGGGGCTGAAACCATATCACGTTGGCGCCTGGTGAATTTCTAAAGTGAGGCTGTTCCACAATTTATGGAATGGCCTCAACCTTCCTAATGCCGCGACCCTTCAATACAGTTCCTCATGTTGTGGTGACCTCCCAACCCTACCATTTATCCATTTTACAGATGGAGAACACTGATGCAGAGAGTCTTAGGCAACCCCTGTGAAAGGGTCATTCGACCCCCAAAGGGGTCATGACCCACAGGTTGAGAACCGCTAACCTGAAGTCAGGAAAGCTTCCATTTTCCACTTTGGAAGCTATGCAAAACTGAATTGCATGTAATACAATGGTACTGTAACAGAATGGTTTCGAAAGATGCTTTAAAGAAGCAAAAGGGACTGTGGACTATGCTACTGTGTGTAGTACATACTGTTGCTGTGGGTATTACCCTATTATGTAATTTCTATGCAATATGGTAACATAAGCATAGGTATGCTTTGTTTCTGATTTCTTTGGTTGGGAAAGTTAGCTGTAGAGCAAAAGGTCACTGACAAGAGAGAGAGAGAGAGAGAGAGAGAGAGAGAGAGACAGAGACAGAGACAGAGAGAGTATACGGGTTTCAGCTCATCATAAGAAACCAGCAGAGAAACTAAATTTCTTTTTTCAAGGATTTGATCAAGAAAATAAGAAAATGGAATAGAATAAAATCCCACTCACAGTCACTGTTACGGGGGTGAGGGGGTGGTAAAAACACACATATAGAAGGTTTCCTGGGATGTAATTTAGAGGTGAAAAGCAGGTTTTGGATATAAATGGAGAGAAGGAATGGGACATCAAAGATTATATTTACCAGACTTGTAGCAGATGTCCAGGAGACAGAGACTAATGGCCAGCACTAGGCTCTGAGTGATCAGCGCTGATGGAACAATATTATCAAGCAGCAAAATTGTGTGTGATGATATTTAACGCCTAATTGTGCGTGATGATATTTAACATCTAATTGGGGGTCTGAGGCTTGCCTTTATAGGGCAAAACGTATCTTGGGGGAAAGGGAAGTTTTGAACAAAGAATTTTTCCTGCTGTTCCAGGAGAGGCAATGGTCTTGGGGGTGGGGCAATAAACAGGAAACGACCCTTAGTGTGTGTGGGGGGTGGGGGGTGGGGGGTTTACAACAACATAGATGGCCACGAGGAGGGTGAGTCAGAGAAAGACCCTTGATTAGGTTAAGTCTAAGGGGTATAAACAAAAGAGAACTGGTTTGTCCAGGCGTGCGGTTGTTCATATTCAGATGCTGCTTGCTGAGTGAGTCGTGCCAGGCGTGAGGTGGAGGGAGGAGGCCATTTAGGAAGGTCAAGACACAGTCCCAAGAGGCAGTTCTGAATTCAAGCAGGCTGCAGTCCAGCTGTAAGTCAGGGGGATCCCCTTTCAGGGCACTGTGCTCCCAGGTCAGACAGGGCAGCACTTCCGGAAGAAAGGCGCTTCCCCTCCACGCCACCCCATGTCAGGCTGGTTGCAACGCGGCTGCAGAAGTTGTTATCTGGCATCTTCTCCTTGGAGCCCCTCCCACCCAAGATCTAAGTTGCCTTCAAGTCTGCAGAGTTCCCGTCCCCGCATCTGCTTAGAGAGTTCAGGGAGCTCCCGTCGGCCAAAGGGGTAAGTTATGTTTCTGGCTGTTGTGGGTTTTTCGGGCTGTGAGGCTGCGCTCTGGTAGCTTTTGCTCCTAGCGTTTTGCCCACACGGTGTTGCAGCTGCTATCTGTGGCACAGCGTGGAGCGATTGCGTGGCGGGGGTGCACGTTTTGTCCGTGCAAGAATGAGTGGATTTGGGGATTTAATCATAGTGCCGGGCACAGAATGGGGCCGGCAGGGGACAGGCCCTGCAGTGGGATGAAGCGCCCCTAGAGCGCATGGCTTGGAACGCAAGATGGAAAAGAGCACATCTGGTCTGGAAAGGCAACTGCGATTCCCAGGTTTATTATATGCAGAAAGGGGAAGGTGGGAGATTTTGGAGGAAGGATCTAGAGCCAGACAAAGCAGATCAGATGGAAAGGGGTGTGTGTGTGTGTGTGTCTGTCTGTGTCTGTGTGTCTGTGTGTGTCTGCCTGGATTTTTAAAAATCGCAGGTCTGAGTACAGGGATGCCATCTCTGATTTGACAAATACCTGGAGATTTTGGGGGTGAAGCCTGGAGAAAAGAAGAAGAAGAGTTTGGATTTATATCCCCCTCCTTTCTCTCCTGTAGGAGACTCAAGGGGGTTTACAATCTCCTTGCCCTTCCCCTCTCACAACAAACACCCTGTGAGCTGGGTGGGGCTCGGAATAGCTGTGACTAGCCCCAGGTCACTCAGCTGGTGGGTGTGGGAGTGCACAGGCTAATCTGAATTCCCCAGATAAGCCTCCACAGCTCAGGCGGCAGAGCTGGGAATCAAACCCGGTTCCTCCAGATTAGGCCCCTTCCGCAAACGCAAAATAATACGTTTTCAAACCACTTTCACAACTGTTTGCAAGTGGATTTTGCTATTCCGCACAGCTTCAAAGAGCACTGAAAGCAGTTTGGAAGTGCATTGTTCTGCATGTGCGGAATGAGCCTTTTAGATACACGAGCTCTTAACCTCCTACACCACTGCCACTGCAAAAGGGGGTTTGGGAAGAGATGGGACGTCAGCAGGATAAAGTACCATAAAGTCTGCTGTCGAAAGCAGGGAGCTGGTCTCTATTGCCTGGAAACTAGTAGTAATTCTGGGAGGTCTCCAGCCACCACCTGGAGATTGGCAACACTGTGTGGGTGAGAGATCACCAAGGGAGCAAAAAGTTGGTTGGATGTGAGTTGGCAAAAGGAGGTCCAAGCCAGCTTTCAGGTTCCCCAGTCTGTCCTGCACTTTTAGGTGGTGCGCCAAAAACATCTCTATTTAGCCAGGCTCTTAAGAAAGGGGTTGTTATTTCCAAATCTGCTTCTAACCTGCGAGCGGTTGTATGAGATTTGGCTTAAGGAGTTCTTTATGTTCTGACTGGGATGCTAATGTTGGTTTTTAAAATAGTTTGTTAATGCCTTACAACCTTGGGCCCATCATAAGCACTCAGCCTAACCTACCTGACAAGGTTGTTGTGATAAAATGGAGGGCAAGGGAATGATGTCAGCCACTTTGGGTCCATTGGGGAGAAAAGTGGGGTAAAAATAAACAAACAAGCCCCTTTGGGTTCCTACTGGGGGAAAAGTTGAGGTATAAATGAAGTAAATACATAAATAACGGGGTCAACCAAAAATGGCCCAAAATATTGTTGCAGGCTTTTGAGTTCAGCAGAATGCTTCCTCAGGTCAGATGTTACAAAAATTAAAAAATGAAGGAAGAAGAATATCAGATCTTCCAGATACAAACCTTAAGGGTAGGTCATACTGACCGTCCAAGTTTGATACGGATGGGCTCACAGACCCTAGTTCAGTGATGGTGAACCTATGGCACAGGTGCCAGAGGTGGCACTCGGAACCCTCTCTGTGGGCACGCACACACAGAGTTCGTCATGTGGGGGGTGGAAAATCACACACACCCCCACACACACATATATCTGTAGGCTGACCTGGGCCACTGAGCCCAACGTGCGCTCACCGCAGTGAACAGGGAGGACTTGGCTGGCGGGCCTGGTGCCTTTGCTCCGGGTGGCTGCTACCCAATGTGGGGGGGGGGGCACAGAGGAGGCAGAGATGCTAGAGAGGCACAGAGCAGTGCATGCGGAACTTGCTGGAAGCTAGAGCAGGCTGGCCTCTGCTCAAGCGGGTGGGGCAGAGGAAGAGGGAGCCAACCGGTTTTTTCTAAACTAAAACCTCAGCATTCAGGCTAAATTGCCATGTTGGCACTTTGCGATAAATAAGTGGGGTTTGGGTTGCAATTTGGGCACTTGGTCTCGAAAAGGTTCGCCACCACTGCCCTAGTTCAATTGCTGTAAGTATTAGAAGAAGATAAGAAGAGTTTGGATTTATATCCCCCCTTTCTCTCCTGTAAGAGACTCAAAGGGGCTTACAATCTCCTTGCCCTTCCCCCCTCACAACAAACACCCTGTGAGGTAGGTGGGGCTGAGAGAGCTCCGAGAAGCTGGGACTAGCCCAAGGCCACCCAGCTGGCGTGTCTGGGAGTGCACAGGCTAATCTGAATTCCCCAGATAAGCCTCCACAGCTCAGGCGGCAGAGCTGGGAATCAAACCCAGTTCCTCCAGATTAGAATGCACCTGCTCTTAACCATTACGCCACTGTTAGTGGACAGCATTTGCATTTTAGGAAGTGGAAGCAAACAATAAAAGGCTATTTTCTCTCAAAAAACCAGCAACAGAGTCCAGCAAGGTTAGGGTCGCCAGATCCCCCCTTGGCACTAGCAGGTGATGGAGGATGTAAGGTGGCCAGCCCAGTTTGAGAAACTTCTGGAGATTTGGGGGTAGAGTCTGGAGGTAGGGTTGCCAGCTCCAGGTCAGGAAATACCTGGAGATTTTGGGGGGTAGATCCTGAAGAGGGTGGGGTTTGGAGAGAGGAGAGACTTCAGACTTCAGCGGGTTATGATGCCATAAGAGTCCACCATCCAAAAGTGGCCATTTTCTTCAGGTTGACTTATCTCTGCCACCTAGAGATCAGTCATAATAGCAGGAGATCTCCGGCTAACACCTGGAGATTGGCAACTCTACGGGAGGACATGGATCTCAATGGGTTAACAGTGTCGTTCGCGGTCTCGGACCTGCATACCTGAGGGACCGCCTCTCCCCATATTGCCCTGGTAGGCCCCTCCGCTCCTCGGAGGAGGACCTACTCGTGATCTCTGGCCCAAAAATGATCAGGCTGGCCTCGACGAGGGGCAGGGCCTTTTCAGCCCTGGCCCCTACCTGGTGGAACAGGCTCCCTAGGGAGATCAGGGCCCTGCAGGATTTACAGAGTTTCTGCAGGGCCTGCAAGACGGACCTGTTCCGCTGGGCGGACCTGTTCACCTGGCCAAGCCTGGCCAGCCTGGTTGCACACATCTTACCAGTCATCTGGCCTCCCGTGGGCACAAGGGGGGGGGGAGAGGGGTAGCCAGACGCCGTCCACATTTTTTAATGGGTTCTGTTGTTATGTAATTGGTATTTAAATTATGTTTTAATGTATGTTTTAACCTTGTTGTGAACCGCCCTGAGCCCTCAGGGGGAGGGCGGTATATAAAACAGATGGATGGATGGATGGATGGATGGATGGATGGATGGATGGATGGATGGATGGATGGATGGATGGATGGATGGATGGATGGATGGATGGATGGATGGATGGATGGATGGATGGATGGATGGATGGATGGATGGATGGATGGATGGATGGATGGATGGATGGATAGATGGATAGATGGATAGATGGATAGATGGATAGATGGATAGATGGATAGATGGATAGATGGATAGATACTACCATCCGCAGCATCCATTTTCTTCATGGGAATTGATCTCTGATCTCTGTAGTCCAGAGATGAGATTCAGGGGGGTCCCCAGGTCCCCCTTGAGGGCTGGCCATCCTAAGCAAGGTCCGAATGTCAACAAAGCCTTTGGCTGCAGTCCTGATCAGTTAATACCACTCTGAACCCATTGACTTTCAATGGATTTAGAAAGGTCTGACTGTGTGCAAGACTGCTCAGTGATTAATTAGAGGCAGGTATTGCAAATTCACCCCCGGCCTCCTTAATCTTTGCTACTTACAAAAATCTCAGCAGCCGCTCAGGTAAAAACAATCATTTTTTTTACAAGGTTGAACTGTGTAATAACATGCTCTTAATTCCTGCTGTTTCGCTTCCTGCAAGACTCTTAAGAACGTGCTACGGCTGAGCGAGAGAATTCCCTCGTCTCTTGTTGCTTCGTGCTGTTTACGAAAAGCTTTCGCTAACTGACTTTTCCGCCTGCCTTGAGACCATGAGCGAAATGGGGCGGCCGCTGCCCCTAGAAAAACTTCCTCTCCTCATTTTCTTTCTGATCATGTCAGTTACTAAAACGCTTCCTAGAAATTATCTGCAGGAGACATATTTTTTTAAAGATAAATCTGAAAAGAGCCGTGAAAAAGACGCAGCGTACCTGTTCTTGAGGGTTTTGTTTTTGTTTGGAGGGAGCTGTATTTGTTGCCATGACGACACAGATACGAGGGTCTCAGCTGCTCAGAGGACTGGCTTACCTTCCATGAAGAAGCATTGGGTAGACCTGTCCTCCTCAGAGGGTAGGTCTCCCCATTACTTTCAATCACAGGTAGACTTGTCCTCAGAGGCGTAGCTCCAAGGGGGTGGGGGGGGTGTGACGCACCCCTGTGGGGGCGTGGCGGGGTGTTCTGGGGCAGGGCGGAGGACGCACCCACTGGGCGCTTTTCCTCCCTTGCTATTCTTCTGCTTGTCCTCCTCAGTATGCAGAATTTTTTCTTCCCAACTGATAATGCAAGCATAGCAGTGTAGGGGTTAAGATTAGATAGATGCCATGCCAGCAGGGGCTGATGGGAATTGTAGTCCATGAACATCTGAAGCACCAGAGCTGGACACCTCTGCTTTAGGATAATGGAGAGAATGAATGATACTTAACAGAACAACCCTCTCAGTATATCAAGAAAAAAAATTAGGGTCCGCTTCCATGCCTTCTGCCTCCCATTGCCTTATCTTCCTTTATCTTCCTTCCTTCCTTATCTTCCTTCCTTCCTTTATCTTCCTTCCTTATCTTCCCTTAACCCCCAGATGACTCCTGTTACCATTAATCAAGCCTCAGGTGTTTTCATTCTGAGAAAGTGAGCCTTCCACAATACATCAAAGTGATATTTGTTTCTTACAGGCAATGTTTCAACCAGTAGTGTTGTTTAAGGCCATAATGCAACTCTCGCATGCAGCAGTTCAAATCTCATGAAAAGGAATTCTGCACAGTTCATAATCCACTTATAGTATTCACTGCCACAGGACAGCTGGGATAGTTAAAGGGAACTTACTTTCTAATATGCTTACATGCATTTGGTTGAAGTCCTGATGTTGATGGCCTTTTAGCATGAGCTAGAGCCAGTAGTGGCGAACCTATGGCACTCCAGATATTCGTGGACTACAATTCCCATCAGGCCCTGCCAGCATGGCCAATTGGCACCACGGAGCTAGACTCTCTTTGGTTTCTTATAATTAATGATTGTGACTAAAGTGGCTGAGGAAGACGTTACAGTCGAAAGTATTGGTTTTCTCCCAGATCAATACTTCCACCTTCTTTCTATTGACCACCATTCAAGAACTGAAGATGCTGTCAGCCACAGATGCAGGCCAAACGTCAGGAGAAAATGCTGCTAGAACACGGCCATACAGCCCAGAAACCACACAACCAGAGGTGGGATCCAACAGGTTCTCACCAGTTCCCGAGAGTGGGTTATTTGTGTGTGCCGAGAGGGGGTTACTAATTGGGTCTGCTTTTCCG